>NC_069145.1:14083304-14248304 GCF_943734635.1 Anopheles cruzii
TCGGTGGTATTATCGCTGCTCGAGGCTATCACTGTTGCTTCTTCTGCTATCACTATCACTGTTGCTGCTGCTGGTCCTGGTGCAAATAAAATATCAAAATGCTTCCAGCGAACGTTATGTCCTTCATGAAAAAGGTGAGTAGTTGGCCGTCTCGAACCACAACCTACATCCTTCGTGGGCGAATCATGGCCATGTAAACCCACACGCATCGTGCGGAATGCATGGAGCTTAAAAACAACGCTAAAACGCATCCAAGCAAGCATAGCCACCGTCTCTCTAATGCTCGAGAAACCGGAACTCTAAACGCTGCTTTCGCGCATTTCCGGAGCAGCTCCGGACGTAAAGGGCGACTCGTTTATGCACGGAAAGGATTTCCCCCCCAGCTCCACCACCGCGGCCGAAACTTCCCGCTACGTCTAGGTCGAAACCGCCCCTCAGTCCAGGAAAGCGTTCTGTTGCATAATTAATATTTACTTAAGCAGCTCGGTTTTATTAGCTAAAATAGCCTTTACCTGTGAACGCACTGAGTGTGTGCTCCAAGTGTAAAGTGTTAATGTTTTTTTTTAATTATATAATTTTTCGCCACACCGAGATGGCCTGTAATTATGTCACAACTTTAATGGTATAGAAATGGCAACCGGATACTCAACAGAAAGCGTCAGTCAGCTTACTGTGACTTTCATACTTTTCACATTCATACATACATATATGATTGAGAATTAATAAGGCCGAAAGCTTAACATTTAGTAAGTAATGAATTAGTTGAAGATCGTATTGGCTCACCGTTTGATGTTTCTAAAACGCGGACCGAGATTGCTTCTCCACAGACTGATAAGTAGCTCGTTAATATTCCGTTGTTTCGTAAAGCCATTCATATTCCTAATCAAACTCTATAAAGTTCAGAGAAAAGGATAATAAAGTGAATGAAGAAAATTGGGACAATAATTTATCAGTTTTTGAGCAGGAAAAACGCTGGACATTTAGTGCAGAACTCGAGCGGAAGTTGCGAAACAGTGTACTTTAAACGAAGCCCGTTCAGCAAAACTAACCGAACCGAAACGTTTCAATGTTGTCATCTAGTTATTGTGAATGAATCATTTCTAAATATAACACTATTGACCATCCTTGATGGGCTTCATGAAATGTCTGTTCCTGTATCCTGCGATCTGCTGAAACATGCTTGCAACATCACCATTAACGCTTGCTTTTTTGAATGTGCACAATGAATGTGCCATAAATTCAATAAAACGAGCAACTTCGAGAAAGTAATTCATAAGACAGGGCTTAAGGGTTTTCTGTTTGGCCTTTGTGTAGCACACTTCCACCATCGTGCACTTTAATTGTTCTGCCACACAACAAATACCGCAGAGAGACACACAGCTAAAGGTTTTCCCCTTTTGCGGCTGGCATAATCATGCCCGGCCACGGCCTGGAGCATGTATTCAAATAGACGCTACAGGGCACAGCGGTGCAGAATGGACAGAAAAATGAAAACCATAGGACGGAAAAGGCGAAACTATCACCGATTGTAGCGGGCCGATGCCGTCAGGACCTTCTAGACAGGATTGTGTGACCAAGGCACACGATCTAATATAACTCGGCAAAAGCTTGGCAGCTCGATGGCCAAGTATCACGTTGGACGTTGGTCCCACCTCCAGAGTTCTCTGTGCGTGTTCTGAGTACGTTATTTTTGTAACAATTAGAAAAAGTTGCTGCACGTGTGGGCAGCAAAATACGCACACGCTCTCTGCGGATCTCGCCATCGCCGGCCCTTCGAGGTGGTAACTGGAGTTGAAACTTGGTGCTAAAATACTCTGTGTCAATAAATATTAATTTTCCAAGAATCGTATTTTCTGCCCCGTGCGCACTGTTGGCCGTTAGTGCGACCGAGCACGCGACACCGTCCGCCGTTGTTGCGCCGTTCGATGTTGATGTTGGTCGCGATGGGCGCGAGGGCCGAGCGTTGTGCGAGTGGAAAAGTACGCACAAGAAGTGCGAAGTCTGGATGTTGGGGATGGATTTCGTAACGATGCTTCCTTGGGACCGAGGGCCAGTTAATCTATCCAGAAGTTTTAATTTAACAAGCACGGACACTCAACGAGCCGGATCTCGCGAAACCCCAAGGTCTCGGGGGTTGGCCATGGATTCTTCGTCACCGACTGACAGCGGCCGTGGCTGTTCTCCTTTTCTCCGCTCTCTTACAGATGGTCGCCACGGACGAGGCGTCCCATCAGCAGCCCTCGATGGAGAACACGGGTGCTTTCGGGAAGCTGAAGCAAACGCTGTCCACATCGCTGCTAACTGCACAGGATAGAGGTAGATGCCCGGCGCTTCTTGGTCGAAGCCATTTGGCTTCGTTTACTTTGGTTTACTTTATCAAACAGCAAGCCAATATCGTTCCAAAAGCCAATTCCAATTATTAGATAATCCGAGTAGTATCTAGGAGAAGAATGGCCGTCCGGTCTCAACTGGCATTGGCTGGTCTCGCTCGCCTGATAAATATGTTGTTGTCTCGTTGCCGTTGCAGTGAACAAGATGTCCCCAAGGCCGTCGCTAGTTCCGGACACGAGCGACTCAGCGCACACACCGGACGACCCGTACAAGGACGGGGCGGCGGTCGACAAGATGGCTTCCGGCGGTACTGACGGCGGCAACAAGTTCAACACACGCTCCGGCTCGTGCCGGATATGCTTGAAGTCGTTCAAACCGAACGACTTCAAAAAGACCTGCGTCGAGTGCGACCAGAAGGTGTGCGAAGACTGCGCCAGCTACAGCAAGCTGCAGGATTCGGACGATCTGGTAAGTCCGGCGAGTTCCTTTCCGGTTCGCATCAAATTACGTCCGTCGTTCCGTTGCAGGATCTGTGGCGATGTAGCGTCTGCCGGCGGAAGATGGCATCGCGCATCTGCATACCGCAGGAGTCGACCGATTCCGCCCTGGAGGTGCCGGTCATGGAGACGCTCCAGCGCCGCCACTCGGACATCAAGCTCGGCTTCAGCCAGCACCTGGACGATGGCAGGGGTACGGCGCTGGCGCCCCCGCGCAGTCCCGAGTTGCGCCGCCACTCGGACGTCTCGCCGGCCTCGCTGAAGGAGCTGGAAAAGCTGAAGGGCGTCCAGAAGCCGAACACCGATGCGGACTGGCGCAAGGGGCACAGTGCGGCCCCGAGCCGCTCGACCAGTCCGCCCGGCCGAAAGGAGATGGAGCTCGGCACGCCGCGGATCTTTTCCCGCCGGCCCTCGACCAAGATGTCCCGCCAGCACAGCTACGACGACGAGTTCAAGACGATGAGCTCCGACAGCAACCTGGCGGAGGCGGGCCTCAACCTGCCGCCGCCGATGCCGAGGCGGAAGTCGGCGTACGACGTGTACGCGCCCGGCGTGCTGGTCAACGCGATGCAGTCCATCAAACTGACGCCGGACGATATGGAGAAGATCAGCACGTCCCGGCGGGCGTCAATGAAGATCATGGGCGGAGACGGGGACTTCGCCGGGGACGACCATTCCGTGGCCGACCTGAAGGCCGCCGGGCTGATGGTGGACGACGATCGGCGGCACAAGCGACGGGGATCGCAGCTGTAAGCCCAGTGTCTCCGGTCGTGGTAGTGGTGGCGGTTGTGACGTAGCTAGCCCCCTTTTTCTTTTTTCTATCCCGCCGGCAGACCGGACATATCGGCCCTGAAGGACAAAAGTGCCCAAAACGCGGCGAACATGAACATATCAGTCTACCAGTGTCCCGCGCTCGAAGACTTGGAGGCCCCCAAACGGCAGACCTCGCTCGACGGCGAGGGCATCAAGATCGTCATCCACGATGCGGACGCCGGCCCGCTGTGTGCCGCCAAACGGAGCGTCACCCTGCGGAGGGATCCCTCGGATAAGGCCCACCGAAGTACGTCCGGGGTTGGGGGCTGGGCTTTCTATTGGGCAAAGTGCACATCTATCGTCTGACCTTCTGTGAGTTCTCTGTCGGTATCTTTGCAGCCAGAGGATTCGGGATGCGTGTGGTTGGTGGAAAAACCGGAACCGATGGTCGGCTGTTTGCGTACATTGTCTGGACGGTGCCCGGTGGACCGGCCGAGAAGGGTGGCCTACAGCAAGGCGATAAGGTGCGTTGCCGAGAGACTGGAAGATAGCTGGCCTCGAATTAGTCGTGGTCCTCTACTTTACAGATACTCGAATGGTGCGGTGCCTCGCTGACGGACCGCAGCTTCGAGGAGGTGTGCGCCATCATGGACCGCACGGGTGACACGGCGGAACTGCTGGTCGAGCACGCTACCGACTTCAAGATGTGCGAGCTGCTGGACGAAGGTGGCATGGGCATGAACGTTGTTGGGTCGACCTACAGCGGCAGCAGCAATTCGACACGAGCTTTGCCAGAAACAAACGTACACAATCTGACGTCCGGTGAGTACCACCCGGGAACCGTGTTGCCGCCCGCGGATAGGCGTTACTCATGTTGATTTCGTGTTTTTTTTTTCATCCTTCCTCCAAACGGGCCATTGCCGCAGAGAGTGAAGGAACTGTGGACAAATCTCCCTCGTCGCCGACCCGTCGCAAGTTGCCCAAAACACCGGTATAAATCAATGCATAGCTTTTTCCTTTCTCATTCTTACATAATATACCATTTGGTGTGCGTGTATTATATGTAGTCGCGCTCTGTTTGCAATGCAACTAAAACTACAACCAACTGAAAACTGAGACACAAACCGCCAAAAAGTAGTGGACAGCGGCGTCGCGTCACTCGAGAATAGTAGAAACAATTTTTGTCAAAACAATTAGCAGAATCTGAGGCAGCAGAGAAGAGGAGAAGCGAACGGGATGAGAAGACGAAAAACGGATAAAAACAAACTCGGAACCACAAAGTTCCAAAATATGGGGGCCACGCCGCGCACGGAAACGGAAAGGATAAAATGGACGGGGCGGCACAGAGAAAGAGTGAGACACAAACTAGCGCACAGGGACGGTGGCGCATCGCAACGAGGTCCTCTCCCTCTACCGGAAGTAGCTATCGAGCCGTCGTCCTCGAAGTAGTGACGTCATTTTCACGTCTCTCACAGACATCCACTAGCTAAGCAAGACAGAACCCGTAGCAGACCTGTAGCTTTCAGCTGGCTCTCTAGGTGATACTAAGTAGTGTGCTTTCATGCGTGCCAGCCGGGTTTCGAGACACCGGCTCTCGTCCTTTCACCACACAAACACACACACACACACGGTTAGACCATTGTGCACCCCGAATCAAAGAGAGTTTCATATTTTATATTTTGCGGTGCGGAGCACAGCACACAGAGATCGGGGTAAAAACAGGATACAATAATATATATATAATACTATATATACACATAAATATATATATATAACTATATGAATATATGAGAATGGAGGCAAAGACGACAAACACCTTAAACAAACAGAACAACTATATTAATGTTGCCATATGTTAAGCGTTGCTGCATTGCCAAACAAAACCAGCCACGACACACACACAAACAACCAACTCCCCTCTCTCTATCTCTCTCTCGCGCGCGCGCTTTCTTTAAACAATCGGTGGCCCTCATTACGTTTTCAGGGTGCTACTTTCACCGTACAACACTTTCGTTTTTCCCCTTTCGTTTCACTAAGTCGCCACAATGTTCTGTCCGGATAGGCAATAGACGGTCGCACGGCCCGACGTAGACACACAGTTCCGGCCGTAGTTCCGGCCGTGACAGGAAACTAAATAATAACAGAATTCCCACAGCAAGCCCCGAATAAACAAATAAGAGTAATCCGTAACTCGTAGAAAAGCGATAAAACCCCTAATACAAGACAAGGAAGTCATATAAAATAGATGGATGCGTGTTGGCTTGAATAAACACGGATCGAAATTGTAAAACAGTTACGAAAGCACTATCAAGGCATCCGGGGATCAACCCAAAAGCCAGCGCGCAGTAGAATGTACAGCCAAAAGTACACAAAAGTAACCGAAAAAAGAGTCAATCAATGAGCTGCGAATAGCTTTAGCGCACAGCAGCGGACTGTATCACGTTTCGTGAAGCGCCCCCAACAGCATTAGCTTTTATGATCTATCATAAGTTACCCGCAGAAGCAATGGGCATCTCTTCGTGACTCTCCTTAACGATGCTCTGGCTCATTCGATGATCCTCTGCAGCATTACATGCTCTTCCTTTTCTGGCTCACTCTATATATGTTCAACAGTAGCGTTTGCCGCGTTTATGTTCTGTTAATAGAGGTGATGTTGATAGCATATAGCAAAAAAAACGGTAAAAAACCCAAATATCGACAAAAGAAATCAGACAAAAATTGACAATTAAACTAAGTAATCCAAGTAGGCAAATTAATTGCGCAGTAGAAAATGTTGTTGTAGTTGTGTTTCTTTTTACTACTATCGCTGTTGTTTTTAGTTGTTATACTCTCTCTCTCTTTCTCACTTTCTTTCTTTCTTTCTCTCTCTCTCTCTCTCTCTCTCTGTCCTGTTCTCCGCTCTTGCAAACTACCACTACTACTACAAAGTAATAATACCATCATTGCCAATCAACCGTCATCTCATTTTACTCCCTATCTTATTACTCCCTATTTCTATGGTTTTCCTCATAAATCATAATATACGCGTTTGACAAGGGTTAAAGGCTAAAAACCCGCTAACCAGCCATACTGGATGGGTTCGAAGGGAGGTCGGAAGGTCAGTGCGGTAGTGCGGTGTATGTGTGTACGATCAGCGTCCGGTCAGCGGTTAAGGATTTCAAGTGGGGGTCTGATTCGCGAATTCTCGCGATACATTTTCCAACGCCAATTCATCTTCTAAGTCGAACCCCGCCGAAACGATGCATGTGATGCATCACAGCAACACGCGTTTGGCCAACTAAGAGCGCGACGCGTCCTCCCAAGTGTCCTGGCAGCCGGTCTGACATGTGATTCGTTCCTCAAACGGGGCAAGAAATAAGCCAAATGTGTACCAAAAGAAAACACAGCGGAAACGGAGCAGGGAAGCACCCCGTTTCCGGTGGCACATCCCATTGTTATTGTTCTTCTCTCACTACCACCCCCTCACCTCCATTCCGATGCATTGTTTTTCCAAAATCATACACACACACACACGTGCGCGATCGCGCGCGCGTGCGCTAAAGCCATAGCTAATTTTCCTGTTTTTCTTCTCTGTTTAATCCTAAGAAGCACCTTCTCACAACCACCTTATCACCATTGGACACCAAAGTGTCCACTATTTTCTAGTGTTTTGTTTTGTTTTTAAGGTACCAATTGGCTGGGCGAAAGTTTGGTCTGTGGATGTGGATGGATTGCTGCTTTCAATGCTTACTCCCCTCCCTGTTCTCTGTTATTCTTGTCCTGTCCGTTGATTGTTTCCTTTAGAACACGAGCAACGCACTGTTGTTCGCGCACGTGGTCAGTGTTCGTTTACTTTTCAACCCCAACGCTCCTTTGCCGGTAGAGATTGACGAGCAAACAAACAATAGAGAACAAAATGAAACAAACTCCAGAAACTGACTCCCACTCCCCAGTAGGACTCCTGCCAGCCACTCCTGGTGGTGGTGGGCAGTATTTGTCGCTTGATTTGGTCGTCGACTCCGGAATGCCGCCTTCTCTCTCTGGTTGTGCTTTGCGCTATTGTTTTACACCGAAACAATCGAAAATACCACCACACACACACATACACGTTTGTTTGCCGGACGGACAAGTTTTGTTTCGTTGTTCCTCCTTCCGCTGTATTAGGAGTGTTGTTAGTGTTGTGTTCATGTTTGTTCAACATTGTTACGTTGTTACGCAATAGAACCCTGAACTGTGCGTGGAACCACGCAAACCTAGCACACACATACACACACATACACGTGCACGCAAAATGCCACACACGTACAGACACGCGTCGGAAGACGCGCGCGTGAATGGAAAGATTAATGTGTTATCCTCTCTCTGTTTTTCTTTCCTTCAGGAACAGATAGCAAAGAGCAAGTTAGTGTCCGGTAGGGTTCAGGTGCATGTTTACTATAACGGCGAGCGAAACGAACTCGTCGTCTCGGTGATGGCGGCCGATGACCTGCCGGAGCGTGATGAGTCGCTGGGCTATGGCATGTATCCGGAAGCCTATGCGTCGATCAAGTTGCTTCCCAAAACGTAAATGCAAACGTGTTTCGCATTCTATTTGTTGTTAGCAAACGCCCCAAACAAAACCCCCAAAGCCCGTCCCCTCTCTCTTTCTCTCAAGCATTGAAAGCAAACTCATTCGAGTTCATCCGCACGCACGCCAACATTCGCGCCAAACGTACTCATATTCACACCATCCGCCATTCGAATCATGCTCTCGTTTCCCCGATTCCCTCTGCATGCACCGGCACCGAGACATAGGTTTCTGTCCCCTTATCCCTCCACATTTCTGCCTGTGTTTTCCAGGAACGAATCCCATGTCGCGCAGACCGAAGTGTCCACTCCCTCTCTCAAACCTCTTTGGAACGCGACAATTACCTTCCAGGACGTGTTCAGTGACAATCTGTTAGACCGTAAGATCGAAATCGTGCTGTACGATCTGCTGCCCCACTCGGAGCCCATCTTTCTCGGCGAGTGCTCGGTCAAGCTGCAGAAGGCCTGCTTGGACGACGTGGCCGTCTGGTACCGGCTCGAGGACCCGAACCATCAGCGCGGCTCGGGCCAGCTTACGGGCGGCCCCGGGCGGTTACGGCGTCGATCGACCACCACCTCGCAGAGCTCGATCGACGAGATCTCACTCTCGACGAGTACACGCTTCCAGCGATCGGTCTCGGACGACGTGGACAGTAGTGTGGACGACGGCCGGTACTTGCTGCACCCGAACTGGTCGGTCACGACAAGCCGCCGCGGCTCGACGCAATCCGAAATCCAGATGCAAACGCTCGACGTGGCCCAACTCGGGAAGGACTACTCGAAATCGTTGCCCGGTTCGCGCCGCTCTTCGTTCCAAGACTCGAAAGAGCAAGCGGGGGCGGCGGGACCCCACTACTCCCGCCGCTACTCGACCGGCCGGGCCCCCGGCGGTCACGGTGCCGCGCCGAGCGAGCGAAAACTATCGTTCGGCGGACTGGGGACGAGTTCTGCGCACAGTCCGGTGAGCCGTGGGGAGTTCATGCGCACGATGAGCCTGTCCCGGGAGCTGGACGTGAAGAATCGCAAAAAGAAGCGGATCTTCTCTTAAAAACAAACCCACAAAAAAGCCAAACACAACCAACGGTAACAATCAACGAAACAGCTAACAACACAAAACCCCAAATAAAAGAGACATTTGAAACGAAACCAAAAGACGGAGAAGCAGAAGAAGTAAAGCACAATCAAAAAATAGAACTGTAGCGTAAAGGCGGATTGTGCAGCCGCAGAAGACATAACCCCGAGGTTTTCAGAAACGTAGACAATGATGCAACCACCAAAGTGTAGTTTTGAAGCACAGACACCCAGCGAACCTGGGCCCCCCCGGTTCTCTAAACGATCTCATATCTTTCTTGTTCGTAGGCCGTGTGATTTTGTGCTGTGTACGATGTTCGCAGCACGCAGTACCGTTTTACGAATGTATATCATGTTTTTCGTGTAGCAAGCATTCCAAACAGTTTAACAGAAAGCATCACTCCGAGCGCCGAGTGACATCATTAAAGAGCCAAAATACAATTCTACTATTTAAACGTTCTCGTGCCGGCCTGTGTTGTGTTTGTTGTGTGAGAATGTAACTGCTGAAGAACCGGGATACGGCAGTGGACGACCCTGTATAATGCGTGTAGTTCTATGTTTGAACGGGAATGTAGTTGCACATTTATTTTGAACACAGTACAACGTAATCGGTTAGCCAGTAGAACGACTGGCGCAGGTCTCCCTCGCACAGGTACGGTGCTTTCGTCCACAGCCTGATTTTGAACCCCACCGTTTGCAGCACATCGAAAAACATCTCCAGCTCCTCCTCGACCGTCAACCGTTTCGTCGGAGGCCACGGTTCCAGCAGTGTCCTTAAGGGCAGGTGGCTCGAATCTGAAACCAAGAGGGGTACTCGATCATAACGCCGTTCTTTGAGGTAAAAGAGCTGAAGTGATCGTATACTTTTCTCTACATAATGGCTGTACGGTAGCACTAGCGCGATCAACGCGAAACCCGTCTGATCCAGCGACTCATAGATCTCGCTCAGCATCACATGGGGATCGAAGCACCGATCAAGCACATTAAAGCAAACTATGAGATCGGCGTGGTGAATTTGATTCAAACTCTCCAGAACGCTGAAAAACGAAAACCGGCGTTAATCCCATCACACCACGGGCGGGGCTTCCGACACTCACATAAAGTTCTTTTCGTTCAAACGGTTCCGCATGGTCCAGCTGCTTTCCGTGGCGTATGTGTTTACCAGCCAGGTAGATTTCTGTTGCAGGGTGCGCACCAATCGCTGGGTCACCTCACCATCTCCGGCGCCAATGTCGCACACATTAACCTGTGGCAGAGAAAGATCATCATATACCATTCAGCCAGTCGGCAAGACTCCCAAAGTTCTTTGGGGTTGCAAGAACCCACTCCGGTGCCCTCACCATTGATTGCCTTTCGCGGTGCTGAAAAAATCCACCCGCCGTTAGGAACTCGTCGAACTGCAGCTCCGACAGGATGAACATCGAGCCGCGCTTCAGAAAGCCATTGACGTCGGTTTGCGTCATGAACATGTTGAGAAACAGTTTCGCAATCTCGTGGCACAGCTGAAGCCAGAACCGACCCGACGTCTTCTTCGATCGGTCCAACCACTCGAGCGTAAGGGCATCCGGTCCGGTCATGGGGTGGTACACGCAGCCGTATTTACGCGGCAGTTTACTCATCGTATACCACTGAAAGTAAGCAGCGCGACGGGTTACTAGTATAACAGGCCACACAACGCGGGACTCTTCGTCCAATCCGAAGCTTACCGTCGTCATGTCGACTTGCTGAATAACATCATCGTTGTGGATGCGATCGAAGACCACCTTCGCAATGGCTCCTCGTGGGCGATAGTTTGCCATGACTCTGGAAAAACAAACCGAGGGGTTCAATATCAGACACTAAGAATCACGCTGGAAACAGTGTTGTGGCCACACGTTGGCCAGTAGTTACGCACAAGGAAAAGAGAAATAACGTCAACAGGACAAAGAATAGCATGTTTAGAGATCATAGTTTTTCTACTCAGCGCGTATTAGGATGTGCCAGCACAGAGGCAACAGCAGTGTGTCGGTGGGACTACTATGAGGAAACCGCTCGCGTCGGTTTTGCTTGCACAACTTAACGCTAGTACGCTTTATCTCTCCCGACTTACCGCGATGTTACGATAGACCAGCACCGGATTGCTCCACGGGGACCACAGCGAGAGAAAAGTGGAGCAGCAATTGTGCTATCAGTGCGATAAACACCCTACAAAGAGCGAGACGCGGAACTAGCTAATCGGCGCGGCATAAAGCGCCTGATTGTCGCGATAAATCCTATCCCCGCGAAAGCTGCCGATGCGCCGTGCTATCGTCATTCAGGGACAACAAACTCGGTTTAATTCGACCACCGTCAGCTGGAATGGCTAGTCCGCACTGCATTCTTTGCATGCATCAACGAAACTGACAATCTGCGGAGCGTCCTGTCGCGTCCTTGTGGGCGTTGCAGATACGATTCCTGTCGAGCTAGAAGGGTTACCCACTATGCGGAGCTAGCGTTAAACTCTTGTTTAATGTGGCTTTGTTTCTTTCATTCTCAACCAGATGCAATGGTTTGTTACGAAACAAATTGTCTGACTCCGTTCCGGGAAAACTCGTAGGACGCATTGATGCACGAGTAGTGGACCTTCGCGTATCTACGCAGGTTGACAGCAGTATAATCGCCCACCTTTTGAATACGAATCGGTTCGGAGTATCCTTTGCTGGGATGGATGAAATACATTGCCTTATTTTCGATCGTTTTATTTACATATTGTTAGCAAAATGTTTTTAAAATAATCTCCTGCCTCAAGCGTGTAGCTTTTAACCGCTAGTAGCTTTTAACTAACAACAAAACTTCTCAACTTATTTCTTGTCATAACAACGTTGAACTACGCTCGTACAACTCTTTTTAACAAATTATACCTCCCATAAACGGAATACCGGCTCGAAAGCGATGGCAGGTAGAAGGCACGTCCTAATGCACTCGATCTCGTGGCCAACAAGAAATCGGCAGATTGCACAACCGACCATGTGTCTGTATCGGCCGAATAGTTTGGTTCGCTGGTAGTTTTTTCGTACGGTTCACCCGTGTCCAGATCAATCAGGAAATCACACCGCGACAACTCGAACTGCATATGCTTGTGGCCAATGTTCTGATCGTTAAAGTAATCGTGTACTATTCGGCTGCCATCCGCTGTTTCCTGGTAATACGCTGGAAGCATTCCGGTAAAACTAGAGGGAATGAAGCGGACACGATAATTGGCTGGCAACAGAAAACTGCTGGGAAATCGGTACCACTCCTTCCCGTAACACAGATTCGTTTCCCGATCTGTTGGTGGAAGGGTACCCAAGACAGCGACTGGGGCGCGGTAGTTTATGCAAACTGCCAGTATTCGAGACAAGCCCAGTAACAATGTTATTCCAAAGATGATCACCACCAAAGGACGATTGACGAGGGCCGATTTTTTTGCACCCAAGAATCGCACGGTGAAGCTCGACAATAAGCCCAGCGTAAGGGCAGCACCAAGAGAAAACAAGGGATAAACTGGAAACATAAATCTGCAAAATTCAAAACAAAAATATTAATTTACACATTACACTCGGGAAGAAACATTAAATACCTACCTTTCTTCTTTGTGAGGTTGCACTGCAAACACTGCCAACCACAAGAACAATGGAGACAGTTTCCACAGAGCCGCGAGCGGAGAAAGACTGCCTTTGTTTCCTCTTAACCCGATTGCGGCGGCCAGTACGGCCAACAACGGGTACAGCAAGCAAAGCAACAGTGCCGAGTTTTGATTGAGGAACAAGTTTTTCACATAAAAACTAACCGGTTCCACACCATAAAGGTCCGGGCCGTGTGAGGTGAAAATATTGTAGCGTACAATGTTCAATGCGGCCACCGTTAACTTTCCAAAGTAGTAGCTATCGATAAGCACTATCGGCACGCCGAACAGTGCTCCAAAAAATACCGCGTTTTTAGTGAATTCCGCCCATTTACATTGCTTCAGGAGCAGTTCCAGCACGAAAGGAATGCTAACGATCACAGCGAATGGCCAACCTAGTCAAAAACGGATAGAACCAATTCACCAACAATTAATTATTCTCGTACGGCTTTACATATTGGAAGATGTTGACGGATGTCGATTGTTTTCACCTATCAGTCCGGAAAATGCGGTGACGGCAATCACGGCCTTCGGTCTACGGCTCATCCAATCGGCCATGGTTGCCATGGTGACGTACATCGCGAAACTGCTTGGCAACAGAGCAGCACTGGAGATAAACATGCCCGGGCTCGCTAGCTGGAAAAACAGCCACATGTTGCCTATGCTGGCCCCACATTTCCGCTTAATGGTTCTGCGCAAACGAAACCGGGTTAAAAAAAAACCATTTGTTTTGTTAGAAAACGATCCAAAACGCATTAGGACTCGATACGTACTTATACAACCGATACTCAAGCAAGGCACAGGTTACAGCGAGCAACGCCCGTATGGTGTAAAATATCGTGACACCGTTGTTTTCGACCAGCAAACCGACGAACTTTGCCGGCAGTCCGTGAAGCCACAGATAGCTGTACGATCGCAGGGCGAATTCGGGCGAATATTCCCACGTTTGGAAGCCCTTGCCCTGCAGCACATAATGCAACGGTTCCCAATAGTTGTACGTTTCGTCGCAGTCGGCAATAATGGACCAGAAGGCCGCCTGTAAACGCACCACCAGTAACGCACCAATCGCGGCCAAACTAGCCCGTGGAAAGGCCATCTCTGAGCAAGTATCCTATGCCCACAATCTCAACGTACCGCCCTCAAGGATATTCAACTAACCAACTTCAAAAGGGACCCGTTTTCAGCGGGCCGGTTTTCCATAACGCCAGCAGCGGAACACGGATACGGTTTCGGGTTGAACGAGCTGCGTATTCGATTTGTTGTCACTGCCACAGTTTGACATTCTCCGTCCGTGTGTATCCATAATGCCATTTCAAACGGAAATTTGTGGGGCACCTTTTAAATTTTCCCTCACAAAAAAACACTTCTCGGTTTGCCCTGGAACCTGATTGAATTGTATAACGTTACAGCAATCATTTTCCCGTGTTTTTCACATAAGTTCTATTAAGCAAGGTTTTTAAAAATGCATTTCGAAATCATAAATGGAGGAGTCGAGAAGCATAAAAGTGGCTTTCATGATGGAAGCTTTAATTCTTCCTCTTCAACTAATCCGGCCCTCTTGTCTCGGTGCAAAATTGACGTATTTTCTGTTGAATTTTTCGTGATTTTTCGTGATTTTTTGCAATTTTTTAAATCATTCCACTCCGTTCCGTCATCCAAGCAGTTGTTTGTGGTCGCCGTGGTGAATTCCCGCCAGGGGGCGCTCGGGGTCTCCAGGCAGCCGTACGGCGCCTTAAGCACTTTTAACCTGGTCATGTTGGCAGCGCGCCGTTGAAGCTCAAAATTCAATCACGCATATTCTCTCATTTGGCGTCGGTTTTCTTAGCGGTATAGTTCGACAAGCGTCCTCGCTCTTCTTGTTTGCAACTTTTTCGGTGAATAGTCCCACAAATCGCACTCAAAATGACGGATGTTTCTGCTAAAACGTAAGTTCTCACCGTTTGCCACCTAGTGTAGTGTATATTTTTGGTAGTTTTTTGTTATATCGTGTGTGTGTGTGCGCGCGCGCCCCACCGTGCGTTCGCCGGAGTGTAGTATGGCATGGAGAGCATAAGTGCGGTTTTTGGATTTTTTTTTCACCTAGTGCGGCGAGAGTGGCGTTTTCAGTTCTTGCCTCCCCCTCCACTAACCTACGTTTCTTTACTCTTTCTCTCTCTCTTCCCCCGCCGCCCCCCATCGTTTCGGCAGTGAAAAGACCGCGGTCGCTAACGAGAAAGAGGTCGAGTCCGACGAAGCGACGCCACAAGTTGCGCCGGCCGACGCAACAGAGGAATCCACTGCCGCCAAGAATGACAAATCCACCGACAAAACTGACGCAGCTGCCGCCGCCGACGCCACCGACGAGGTAGCGGAGAAAAACGGCAAAGAGGAGACCGCCGCTGCCGCCGCCACTAAAGACAACGGTGTCGCCACCGAGGAGGACGCGTCGGAGGCCGAACCGAAAGAGTCCGCCGAGGACGATGACGACGATGAGGAGGAGGACGGTAAGGACGAGGGTGCCGACAAAGCCGCCGAAGCCACCAAGAGGAAAGCGCCCGAGGCGGCGAAGGCCGACGGTGCCGCCGAGGTGGACGGTGCTGAGGAACACACGACACCCGAAAAGAAGGCCAAGCTAGACGACAGCAGCGATGCTAAAGCTGCCGAAGAAGTTTCCACTTAGAAAACAACAAACCGTATATAAAACTAACTTTATAATAATCATCAAAAATGTCTCATTCATCCTTTGAATAAAAGACTTCCAGAAAAATCTCCATTTTCGGGAAGAAACAAAACACGAACGGTCTCTTACTCTCTCTCTCTCTCTCGTGTTTGTTGTGGCTCAGGGCGCGTTATTGGCGGTCAGGAGCGGGAAGGGCGTACGCCGGGGATTAGCAAAGTTTGCGCCAAAAAGCCAAAGGACACCACCACCGTGGCGAAGTGTCCTGCGGGAGTAATAGGGTCATGTTTTTTCCTGTTCCTGGTTGAAGCGGACAGACAACTTTCAACACAAAAGTATGGTTAAGGAAAGGAATAAAAAAGCACTGCGAGGGGAGAAAATGAGGCGAGAAGCCCAATGAAAAAGGGAACAGAACAAACAGCAGCAGAAGAAGAAATGGAAGGAAGGAACGAACAAAGAAATAAAGCGACCGGCAGATGTTACGCGGCGAAATGTCCACGGCATTTTACTACATCACCCCGATCCGTTCCCGCCGCCGCACGGCCAATAGACGGATGCGCGCCCTACGCACAACGCAGGTAGTAGGTGATGCGGTACGTATTTTCAGTGAAGAAAACCGACGAAGACGCGCCCTGGACCTCTCCCCCTCTCTGCCTGGGCTGCTGTGGCACGGTGGTTTACGACGACGGGCGCGAATTTCCAAATTTCGGATCCCACGAAAGCCGCGCCGCGGTGCGATCTCCGAGTGGACGATAATGGAATATGGAAATAAAAACACAAGCGCACATTAGCAGACACCGCGAAGGCCTTTAAAGTGCTCTGCTGCAAAATGGGACGAGAAATTGGCTTGGCGCTGCTCCGTGTGGTGTATGATGCGGGCGCGCCACTCTTGTTTGGAAGCGGCAGCATTCTGAGCCATTTGTTGCCCCAGCTCCACCCGCACATAAACATGAATGTGATGGCGAGCGTGGACATCGGGCCAAAAGCGTGTCACACAGATCTGCAACCCGCTACGATGGAATCAAAGTGGGTTCAGCACACTCTGGTGAAGATGGCACGCAACGACGAGTAAAAGCGGCATCGAACGAAGCGCGCCTCGATTGGCTTTATTGTCGCTAGCGCTTCCGGGTGCTCCATCCGGGATATGGGTTCCAGGATCCGGATCCGGTGATCGGTTCGTACGAAGAGGTCCAGAACGGATTCGGTATGGCCTTGAAAATTCGAGCGCTATTGGCCGATCGCGCAAAACCAATACATATACCTATACGCATACGAATTCATTCTTACGGACAAATTCATTCATTCATTCATTCATTCATTCATTCATTCATTCATTCATTCGGAGCCAAAGCCAAATTTGACGAAAAATTTTGTTGTTTGCTAATATTGGTGATGAAAGTTTTTTCGTCTTTTTTTCGTCATCGTAATTTTTTCGTCATTTGACATTTCACACACACATTGGAAATTTTTCCCCTTTTTCGAACTGTACATCGTCCTGTACTAAATGCAGATTTGGTGCGAAAGCATCACCGGAAATGCTTTCGTGTGAGCTTTTCCAGGTATAAGGACGAGAAGACGACGACAAAAAATTTCAGATTGCGAATTTGATTTCCAAATTGCAAAAAATTTCAGATTGCTCTCATAACGAAAAGAAGTTGTATAAAATTATACATTTTTATGTCAAAATTTTGTAAACGAAACGAGATGGCCGACTGTTCGTGTGGATGATTCAAGTGTCGTAAAAACGCATTACACCTTTTCCAAGCTTGCTTGCCCTTTGTTTGCACCATTCGTCAAAATAAGCCGCATTTGGCTATGAATTCCGGGCTTCGATCACCTTGAGGCGACAATCGGTGAAGGTCAGTCATTTTGGAGATTTAGACAACCCGTTCGTGGTAATTTTTATGCCCAATAATTACTGTCTCCGACGCAAAAGTTGCGCTAATCGTCCCACCAGTCGAACAAGCTGTCGCGAACGGTGTGTGACAGAGAGTGTCGTTACGCCACCGTGCCGCCAGAGCGAGACGGTGAGAAAGTAATTTGTATTACACCGTCGTCTCAAAAATATGCTTGTGTTTTCCTTCGGTGATCAGTGCTGTGGCTGAAAGCAGTGAATTTACGCTACAAAATACGCGACGACCAATGGGTTTTACGGCTACGAGGTATTGATCCACGCTCAAAGGCTCCGCCTGTGAGCCGGGTCTGGCCGGAAAATTGGCCGGCGATCGTCGTCGTACGGTACGTCGGCTACGCACGCAGGAACGCTTGCCATTTTTTGATGCTATACACAAAAGCGCTGCAGCGACAAAGCACTCCGAAAGGGGTGCTCCGGCCCGGTGAAGTATCGTGGACCCTTAAGTTGGTGTGAATAGTAAATAGAAGTGGCACCAGTAAGCCATGGAAATGGGTCTTGGCATCATCTTCCGGCTCGCATCTTTCGCCTACTTGTTTGTGACACATAAAATATGATACTCGCAGCGACAGCAGTAGCACCAGCAGCAGCAGCAGTAGGCGCATCAGCCTCACCATCAGCATCATCATCACCATCATCAGAGCATCATCAACATCGCATCACTGGCCTTCCGGGCTTGTGGTGTGTGATTTAAAAGTGTACTAAATAAAACGTTAAATATTTAAGGCCACGAGATGGCCGCCACCCCGGCCGCAGTCACCTGCGAGAATGATCCAAATTTTGGAACCATCCTCTCGTTCATGGAACAGTTCGGCCCATTCCTGGACGTCGGCGAGTGGAACATTGCCGAGCTCCGGTCGATGCTAGTGAACACCGAAACGGGTAAGATTAACGGGTGTTTGCTGTAAAAATATGCCTTTCGCTACAAAACGATGCTCAATCGCTCACCCTGTCTATCGCTTCCCTCAAGTTCCTCAACCACTGGCGGATCTGCACATCAAGCTAATGCGGAAGATCAACAAAAAGGTACCGGCAGCCCGCTGGGAGCTGGCGTTGGCCAAATTCGCACACTCGTACTCGCACCAAGACGCCTGGGAAATCGAACGGTTCGGCTACAAAACGGCCAATTTGGCCGTGAAGCTGCGCGTCCTGAAGGTAAGCAGGGTGGGCTTGCAACGGTTCCGGAGCAGTCTGTGTAACCAAAACCTTGCCCCTTTGTAGGCATTGCTCGAGGGACAGTTCGATTTGAACACAAAGTTTAAAGCCCACATCAACACGACCGGTGCCGGCGAGCTGCGGTTGGAACCGCTGGGCCGCGACCGGCAGGGCAACTGTTACTGGTACTTTATGGACGAGAGTGCCAACCTGCAGATCTATCAAACGGACGCGGAGATGGACACGTGGACACTGGTGGCCAGGTACGGTGGATAGGATACGGATGGTGAGGGAGCACTACTACTACTACTGATTGACCTACCTTTTTCGTGTTGATGTCCTTGCAGCAATCGGGAAGAGTTTGTAAACGTGATCGAGATGCTGAAGGAGAATCGACCGATCCAACCGCTTCCGATGGCGATGCCAGTGGAAGAGGAAGACGAGGAAGAGGACGAGAGTGCCGAGAGTACGAGTGAATCGGAAGCGATGCGTCTGGGCACGATTCCGGCACCGACGGAAGCACTGCCCAGTTTGATCATATCGCGCCGCACGTACAAGACTGCCGAATCCTCCGTGACCGGCGAGACTGGCGAAGAAACAAAGAATGGCAGCAAACTGGACGTGGTAGAGGATGAGATAGAGGCGACACCGGATGGAGGCAAAGTGCTTGCAGAATCGCTCGGTGAGGAACCACCGAGAGATAGTTCCGAACAGCAAGAACAGCCTTCCAGCGGACTGTCGGAAATGAAGACGGACGACGGAGCTGACCCGGAACCGGTGGCGAGTGGTGAGCCCATGGATCTTGCATCGGAAAACCGGACCGACACGGAAGAAGCGATATTGAAGGAAGAGGACAAGAGCATAAAAATGGACGTGGACGAGGAGCAGGAGCAAGTGCCTTCACCAAAGGTGGAGCCAGATGAGTCGAAAGTGCATACGAATAATGCAGCGGACCAGCCGACCGCCAAGGTGGATTGCGCGGAGACGAACGAACCGGTGACCGATAAAAAAGTTGAAGTTGAAGCGGATGACACCGAGAAGCCGCCACGGGACGAAGAACCCAGCAAGGAAGCGATGGTGGGAGAAGCGATCGAAGATCCACCGTTGGTGGTACAAGGCGCCGGAACTGGGGCCGAGTGCGACAGTAGTGTGGAGCCCATGTTTAGCGAAGTAGTCGAAGAACCGATCATGTTTTTCTACGGATTCGGCACCGGAGCAGACAACGATATGGGTAACACGAAGAAGCTGGAAGCGACAGAACCTGCAACGCACGAAACTACGGCTGCGAAAGGGGCCGGAAATGGCGAGGGCAATCCGCATTCACCTCCCGTCGATACCAAGCCGGAGGAGGGCGATGGCAATGGAGTGGCCCCGTCGAAGAACGCACCATTATCTACCAAAGAAGGCATCGAATCGGAAGAAGGCATCGAGCAGCAGCGACAGCGGCATGGTGACGGTGACGGCGCAAACGATGGAGCCGATGCGGAGGAACTGCCTGGGAAAACGGACCCCAAACAGAAACCCTCGGATGATTCGAAACAAAACAGCCGAAAGTCTTCGCCAGCCGTACGCGGCAAAAGACCCGAAAACCGGGACGAAGCCGTGACTGCTGTGCTTGTGGAGAGAAAGCGTGGCCCCGGCCGAAAAGCGGCCGCTCCAAGAAAGCTCCTAACAACGATAGCACCAACGGAAGAAGCCTCGTCACAGGAAGAGGAACTGGAAGTGTACAGCAAGCTAGTGACCCCGGAGGGCACAACGAAAGCGGATGGCGTGAAGGAAGCCGAGGATGCAAAAAGTCCACTAAAGACGGAGAAAAACGGTGACCACCGGCCCGCCACACAGTCGGTGGGCGAGAAAGAAGCTCTGAAAAAGGAATTGACACCCGAGCGGATGGTGGAGGCGTCGGCCGTCGCGAAACATGAACCATCTTCCGACCACACGGAAGTGGAACAGAAAGCGGAACCAAAGCAGGAACACGAACCCGATCGTAAAGATTTGGCGGTGGACCCTGCAGAGGATCAGAAGCCAGAGATCGCCGTGGGGATAAAACAAGAGGAATCCAACGAAGCGGAGGCACCGCCAGTCGCGGAAGAAGCGGAAGACAAACAAAGTCCAGGAAAGCGGAAGCGGCGCCATCGGAACGGATTAGGTAAGTACCGGCGTCGGCGGTGGATCGGCGGCGTTTGTGTCACTAACGGTGTCCTCGCCTTTTGTTTCCAGTCGACGGCCTGGACATCTCGATGGTGCTGGTGGATGGTGCGGGCTCGGACGGCGGTAATAATCCGCCGGTTCGCCAGTCCCGTCGGATCGCGATGCAGAAGATCAAGGAGGAGTCGAACCGACGGCAGATCGAGGATCAGATGCTGAAGAAGATGAAGGCGGATGCGGTGCAGAAGAAGAAGGATCTGGGCATGAAGGTGTCCGACGAGGAGTATCGGCTGGGCAAATCGTCGTCCTCGGAGTCGGACAGTAGCAGCTCGGACGGCGGCCTGGGCGCGGACGGTCGGCGGCGGAAGAAGAAGAAGAAAAGGAAGAAGAAAAGCCTCGCGCAGCAGCAGCTGGACGAGCAGCTGCTGGCCAAGGCGAAGCAGTCGACGTGGAACAGTGCCACGTCACCGGAGAGCAGCTCGGAGACGGAGGCGGAGGATTACTTCGTGGAGCACTACCACTCGGAGGAGGACGTCCGGCGGAGCCACGTGCTGAAGTCGGACCACGAGTTTTCGCCCGAGTCGGACCTAGAGTCGGAAGCGCCGGCGCAACCACTGAAGCGGGCCCGTACCGCCCGCAAGGCCCGACGCGCCCGCGACGAAGAGGAAGACGAGAGGGAGGAGGAGGCGGAGGACGATGAAGCGGACCACGCGTGCCAGGAGTGTAAAACGACGGACCAACCGGAGTGGATTCTGCTGTGCGATTCGTGCGACAAGGGGTACCACTGTGCGTGCCTCAAGCCGATCCTGTTCTCCATCCCCGAGGGCGACTGGTTCTGTCCGGTGTGCCAGCACCGGCAGCTGATCGAGCGGCTCGAGTCGAAGCTGACCGTATTCGATGCCCTGCGCACGAAACTGGTGGCGGACGAGAAGCGACGCCTGGAGGAAGAACAGACGGCACGGGAGGCCGAGCTGGCCGAGCTGGCGCTGGTCGAGCGGCGCGAAGAGCAACTGCGGGCGGAAAAGCGTGCCCGGCAGCAGCAGCGGTTGCTGGAGCGTGCTGAAGCCGAAGCGAATCGAACGGCAGCACGGGAAGCGGCCGGCGGTGACGACGGTGGCTCGCCAATGGAGTCCGACGACGAGACGGAGGGCCAGCGGCAACGCCGTAAACGACGCCACCAGCGACGCCAGCGACGAGCACCGAAACGGCGTCGCGGATCCGGCGATCGCGCTTCCCAATCGAGCCAATCGAGCAGCGATGGCTCGGACGGTGACGGCAGTGGTCGCCGCAGCGTGCGTAGCGGTAGCGATGATAACACCGACTCCGACGACATACCCATCTACAAGCTGCGGCGTCGGGCATCGGCCAAGGTGAGCTACAAGTTCAACGAGTACGATAATCTGATCGACTCGGCGATCCGGCGCGAAATGCGCAACTGTGACCCGGTGCCTGCCGATGATGCCGAAGTGGACCAGGAGGACGAACCGGAGGAAGAGGAGGACGACGACGATGAGCGGCACGGAATGTCCAAGGGGAAGGACATTAGCACGATCATCGAGGCGGAGGAGGAGGCACGCCGAAAGCAGGCCCTGCTGGCCGAGGGAAAAGAGCACCCCGAAGGAACCGGCGGCAGCGACGGCGGCGACGGCGATCGGTTAGTGAATGGCGGGGATCCGGCTTCGGTAGCCGATCGGAAGGTTGCCAAAGACGAGGACGACGGGGTCGCGGGAGGACGCAAACCGGCGGCAGTGGCCGGAAATCGGGCCGCCGGGCAGAAGAAGCGCAAAAAGAAGAAGAAGCTGTGCAAGATCGAGTTCAGCTCGGAGGAAGAGGCAGACGACGACTCGGACGAAGACTTCCGGGGCGATGTGAGCGGATCGGACGACGAGGAGGACGAGGAGGAAGACGATGACGACGAGGACGACGAGACGGGGACGGGGGACAGCGAGAGCTCGCTGGAGGTGCGTCGTCGCGGCGCTGGAGGCGTCGGTGGAGGCCGGAGACCGAGCGGTCGGGCTGCGGTCAGCAAGCGGCGGCGGATCGTGGAGAACTCGGACGATTCCGACGAGGAAGAGGAAGCCCGCCGAAGCGCGGCTAAGAGTAGGAAGAACCGCAAGAAGGGCGTACTGGCGGACGATAGTGACGATCCCGATCTGGAGCTGGACGACGAGGACGAAGAGGAGGACAGCGAAGACTACGACAGTGACGATCTGTGCAGTGACACGGAAACGGAAAGCAGTCGGAACAGTAGCAGCAACAGCAACAGCAGCAGCAGTACCGGGGCCAGCAGCAGCGACGGCGATTGGAGGCGCAATAAGAAAAAGTCCAAATCGAAGGGTGGCAGCAAAACGGCCGCTGGCGGGAAGGGTGGCGTTGGTGGCGGCAAGCACCTCGAGCGACCACCGAAGAAGGCTGGCTCGAAAGCGAATCGGCCGCTGGCATCGAGCGAGAGCGAAAGCGACGGCAGTAGGAGCAGCGCGGCCGGCGGTGATGGTGCGGCCGGTGGCAAGGGCAAGGGAGGAGGTGGCAAAACGATGCCACGCATCGCGAAGAAGCAGTGCAAAAAGGGCTCCGGAAAGGGAGCCGCCGGCGGGAGCTCGGCGGATGGTGAAGATGGCGCGAAGAAGACGGACCGGAAAACGCGCGGCAAAAAGATTCACTACATCGTGGATGAAGATTTCGAAAGCTCCGACGACGGTATCCGGCCGGGAGTGCAGCGACCCGACACGCCGCCGGAGGAGCGGGAACAGTTCATACGGCGGCAGGAAGAAATCAAGCGCATGCTGGCGGAGAACAACGCGGCCAAGGCGAAGGAATTGGCCAACTCGAAGATCGATCCGCTCGGGGCGGGCAAGGATGGGCCGAAGGACGGATCGCTGTCGGACGTGCCGATGCAGGTGATCGAGAGCGCCCGGATACTGGACATCGATTTCCTCAAGAGCACCAGCGGCAACACGGCCCGCATCGCGACCGTAGACTCGGTGGTCGATTTCGACGACGAGCTGCCGGAGGATTTCGATCCGAACGCCGACGACATGGACGAGGAAGCGCTGGCCAAGATAATGGAGGAGGAAGACTTTGCCCACCATCAGCTGAAACCTTCGGCGACGGCGGTGGCGACCGTGGCTGCGGCAACGGCCACCGGTGGTGCCCCGCAGCCGGAAGGTTTGCCAACGGGAACTCCGTCGAAAAATCGTCGCAAGTCACACGATCCAGATGAGTTTCTGCTGCAGCAAGCACGTGCTGCCGGTGGCGCTGCTGTTGCTCGAGTCCCGCCACCCGGCAAGGAGCATCATCTGCATCCAATGAATTTAGCACAATCCGGAGCGGGTCCGGTTGGCACGCCGTATCCGCCAGCCGTGCAAAGTCCGATGAAGGCCTTACTGAAGCCCACACTACCGCCTCCGGGGTCACCGATCACCGGCATTCCCACGTCCACCATAATGAGTGCGGCCAGTGCCGGGCCCGCCGGTACTATTCTGGCCAGCGCGTTGCAAACGGGGCCGCAGCAACACCATCCAACGGTACCGCCGCCACCGTTGCTTAAAGAGCACCCGGGAGCTCCGGGTGGGATGCGGCCGGACATTCTAATGCGCGGACCGCCGGGAAGCAACCTTCAGCATCACCCATCGCTGGCGGCCTTTGTCGCCGGCACCGGTGGTCCCGGTTTGCACCACAAACCGGAGCTGGCACACCTGATCAGTGGACTGGCGGCCGGTGTCCCGTTACCGAAGGGTGGTCCACCACCGACGCACCATTCCAGTCCACAGCACCACCACCTCCATCACGCGCACCGGTTGCCACCGGGTGCGATGCCGCTTCCCGCTGCGTCTATGCTCGGTCATGTGCCGCATCTAAAACCACATCCGGGCCTACCACCGACGACGGTCAGCGGCAGCAACATGCCGGTAACGCTGCCGCCACACTCGAAGGCCACGGTGGCCGTTCCGGTAACAGCTGCACCACAAATAGCACCGATTGGTCCCGCGCCGCATCAAGCTTCTGCGACGGCAGCGGCCGAGCGGCGTCCCGGGCGTAGAAAGAAGATTACGCCGCTTCGAGAGGACTTGAAACGAAGAGGAGGGCCTCCACTATCGCCAACGTCAGGACCTCCAGGTGCTCAGGATGCAGCAGCAGCATCACCAGTGGCACCAGGGGCACCACCGTCACAAGTGCCCGGACCACCGGCACATCAACAGGTGTTGCCGCCGCCAATGGCGCGCCATCCACACCAGTCGCCACTGTTGCCCCATCTACACCACGGGCACGCCGGCGGTGTGCGATTGCCACCGGTATCGCTGGGAGGGACCACGGGTCCACCGATGGTAGGCGGCCTGCGTCCGCCGCCCATCTCCACCAGCCATAATACAAGTAAGTTGCCAACGGAGCGGAACGTAGCTGATTTCGTTTCCTCTTTTCCAAAACGCCAATGCAATCTCATCGCCTACGTTCCGTTACAGTTCAACAGAATGCATCGGCCATCGCTGCTGCAGCGGCGGCCGCGGCAGCAGCTGCTGCCGCGCAAGAAATAGCGATTAAGGTACATTCCCGGCCGGACGGGGCCAATGGTGGCGGCGGTGGTGGTATGCACGCGAACGAGCCACCCATCTCGGTGCCCTCTTCCGTGTCACATCTATCGTATTTGTAAGTATCGCCTAAAGGACACTCGCGATCGGAGGAATTGAACCGCATTTATTTGCTTTCTCGACAGATCGGAGAACCCACTGTTCGCCCATCGCCTCGGTCCCTTGCCCAGCAGTATTCTCGCTTCCAGCAGCTCCAGCTTGCAGCGGATAGCGGCGATGAGTGGGGCTGCCGGTCCACCGGCAGCCGTGTTCGGTGACCCGGCGGCAGCGTATAACGGTGGCTGGAAACCACCGGGGAAACCGAAAGCATCGAGTGGACCACCACCGACTGCTCCGCCATCGGGCGGCATGATGATGGGTCCTCCGGTTGGCTCGTTGGAACATTATCATGGTGTGTAGTGTCGTTTGCGGGTCCTTACTGTTCTGTTAATTTGAAACAATTCCTTTCCCGTTGCAGATTACAACCCGGCGAGTCATTACAATCCGTACTACAACGTGCTGGACCGTGCGCACCATCTCAGGCCTCCGCCACCATCGCTCGGGGAGCTGCATCGCACCAGCGCCCTGTCGCCGACCACGTTCACCACACTGCAGCCCCTAGAGTTTCAGCACGTCCTGAAACCGGGCGGAGAAAATCATCATCATCATCATGTTCCACCGCATCATCACCACCACCATCATCATGCAGCGACATCGGCTGCGGCAGCGGCGGCAGCTGCGGCGGCGGCGGCAGCGGCCACGGTTGCTTCCGTAGCACCCGCAGCGTCGGCAGGAGACGAAGGCGCTCCGACACCGCACGGCAGTGTTCCGCCTTCGCCCTCGTCCAGGACAGCACCGGCCGAGCACGCGGCGGCCGCCGTTGGCGCAACATCGCCTCCTTCGACGGGCCCTAACGCGAGCGGCGGAGAAGAGGGAGGACGGTCACCGAGGTCACCGTTGGCGCCCGCGTCGGGCGTGTCCGCTGGCGCCGCGACGTCCTCCAGTGCGAGCAGCAGCGTTTTCGGCGAGCTCGTCAGCTACTTCAGTTCCCAGCAGGATGATTTAGATTCGTAATATATTTAAACCACAACATGGCCGCGCAATGGCACTGGCGGAAGCAGCCAAACGCGCCACATCTCTAGAATCAAACTAAACGTACTACTCTCCAGCACCTACACTAGTGGGCCGGGCGCAACAAAGGGGCACCCTTTGGAGACCCTTCCCCGTCCCGTATAGTGCAACCCCTGGCAGCCCGGTGCCCCGAGTGGCCCCAACAAGGAAGAGGAATGTGGTGCTTGCGGTGGTTGGTAGATGAAAATATATTTGTTTGTAATAAGAAAGTTACGAGATATACTCACAGGAGAAGAGAAACATCAGCCCGCACACTTACACGTACGTATGTGTGCGGGCAGCGCGTTTGGCAAGAGCAAATGCTGCAAGAATTAGAGATTAAACGCATAAGAGTAATGTATTTACGCGCGTTCGTGTATTGGCGTTTTCTTTTGTATCCTTCCATAGTCCCATGGATCTACCCTCTAAAAACTCTCCTTGGACTCTTGGTCCTGTAGCCTTCCTAACGCATATACTTCTTTCGGCTGGCATCCGGGGAGGTAGGATGGCCTTTCCAAGTCAATCTTAGGTGCAGGTGCCTGGTTTCGGTAGCAACATCAGGTTCCCTGTTCGATCAGCATCTGTTAGAGCTTGCGGAAGTCACCGGGCCGGCAAGCCGTTCTGCGATGGCTATTATTGCCTTGAGGATTCCGTTTCTATGGGCAGCGATGGGTATCTTCTAGCGTCAAACTGCACCGCGTTCAGCAGTTTCTGCTCGAGTAACGGTCATTTCGAATAACAGCAATTGCGCCAGATGGCGCCTGGGTGTCTCTTTTGTCGTATGGTAAATTGGTTTCCCTCTTTCCCAATAGATGGCTCTTTTCACACGTCGTCGTCGACGATTTTCGTGTGTAGTGGTGCCTGTGCCCGTTTACAGCCGGCCGGGTTGACGGCTCGAGAGGCGTAGCGCAGCGCAACTGAACGACGACGGTGTGTAGTGGTGTGTAAGTGGCCTGCTGAGTCCGAGTAAATATTCTCCGTCGTCCGTCGTCTCTGCAGTAGCACGATCACGGGAACAGACAGAATAGGCTCGCACCACCGATAAGTATCCGCCGTGTGTGTGCCGTCTTTGCGGGAGCAGAGGCCAAAGCGACCGTCGAGGAAGTCGAGGAAAAACGCGAAAAACTCTGCGCTGCGCCAGCAACAATACACATCATCATCTCGTTACGCGAGGGAGCAGCACCAGCGTAACCTGCCCACCTGTCCTCCCGCACAGGGCCACAGGGCGCGCGCGAGCAAGGAAGAAAAGAAAACAATGAAGAAAGACCGTCAGCCAGCGCCAGACCGTTCGTGAGAAGTGCAAGTGAACGTTTTTTACCTTTTTTTCGTGCGTGAACCCTCCGGGGACGAGAGTGTGCCTGTGTGTGTGTGTGTACGTGGACGTGTACGTGCGTGCGTGCGTGCGTGTGAAGTGTTGGTGTGTTCCGTTTTTTCTCCTCTGATATGACCGTGGGCACAGCAGCAGTCTACTAGTCGGATTGGGGACAGACGACTATACAGAAACCAAGAGTGAAAAAAGGTTTCCTGCGAAAGGGGAGGGGGGGCCGCCACTGCGAAAAGTCCTACCGGATCTCGCCACCATCTCGAGTGTGTTCGCACGAGCTGCGGTGCCGTGTGTGCTGTGTATAACGATAGTGGCCGATTGAGACGCGATTCTAGTGGCCATCCCCGTCTACTGTGTTCCACTTGCTGGCTGTGCTGTGGCAAGCAAGCTGAGGGGGGTAGTAGTGCGGTGTGCGGTGTTCCGTTCGCTCGATAATAAATCTCAGTTGGCCATCTCTGGAGACAACAGTGCCGGACAGTTGAAGCGGGCACGGTAACGATCTATTTCCTTTCCGTTCGCGGATGAAAATTGTGACCCCATCATCAGCAGCAGCGCGGGTGTGAGCGCGGGGACGCGAAGACGAGCGAGGGGGAGGCACGAGCAGGTGAAAGAGAAGGCCGCTTCGATCGAACGACCGCTGACCGCCGTGTGCGGTACAGAGGGCTATTATCGGCCGTAGAAAGAGAGTGTGTGAGAGAACGAGAGCGCGAGCCAAGTGAGCGGGGCGAAAAGTGAGGGAATCCGCTCACCGCGCGTGAGAGAATCCTTGTAGAAAAGAAAATCGAGATCATCGGAGAGCGGAGAGGGGCACACATTTTTTTGCTGTTGCTGCGCGAACGGGGTTTCCTTTTGCTCGGTTTTTTGTGTGTGTGGCGCTGCTGCTAGTGTCTAGTGTGGACTACTAATCGGTGGTTTTCGGAAAAATCGCCCGTCCGTCGCCGCGGTCTCAAGTGACAGCTTCCGGACGGACACTGCTAGACCGTGCACACCCCACCCGACCGACGGAGGGCCCACCACTGGACGCGGGGAGTCATGGTGCATCGCGGCTCGGAAAAGTATTACGTGCACTAGAAGAAAGAGCGCAGCAGCACATTTCAAACGGATCGAATCCGGAGTGCGAGCGAGTGTTTCGCTTTTTCCGTGTCGCACCGACTGACGGAAAATTCGTTTTACTATCACTGGCTACTCTGACAAAGAAGCTCAGCTGGTAAAGCGTACCCGGTTGGCAACCTCCCTCTCGCGCTAGCAACGGAACGGGGCAAAAGCCTGCTACGACTAACATACACACACGCGCACACTCACACATCAACGGGGCCGAAGGATCGATCCACTTGTCAACGGTCAACGCAGGACGCAGAAGAGAAAACCTTTGCCCAACCTAGCAGGTTCGCGGAGGCAACCTCGGGGGCACCACCACCACGTCGTCCTTCCAGTGCCACTTGGCCACACCATTGTTGGCCGCGCGTGGGAACACGGAATCATTGTTGAAACAGCGGCGCGAGAGAAAGAGAGGAATGAGCGCGTAGTTGCATCGTGAAACGGAGTTTGCAACGTTTTTTTACATTTTCTCTCGGTCCGCAAAAACAGCAACCTTTGCCGGGCGTACCGTGAGTTAGTAAATTTGTATACACTTGATTGTTGTAAAAGTGCAGAGGTACTGCACACACACACACGCGCAAGAACAGCCATTCGGAGAGGTTCGTAGGCAGGACGTGTAAAACACCGTAATTAATAGTAGTAACCATGGGCAATAACGCTACGTCCGCGAACAAGAAAGTCGACGCTGCCGAGAGCGTGCGGGAGTTTCTGGACCAAGCGAAGGAGGACTTCGAGGAGAAGTGGAAGCGCAACCCGACCAACACGGCCGCGCTCGATGACTTCGAGCGGATCAAGACGCTCGGCACGGGCTCGTTCGGGCGCGTCATGATAGTACAACACAAATCGACCAAGGACTACTACGCGATGAAGATTCTGGACAAACAGAAGGTGGTGAAGCTGAAGCAGGTCGAGCACACGCTGAACGAGAAGCGCATCCTGCAGGCGATCTCGTTCCCGTTTCTGGTCAGCCTGAAGTTCCACTTCAAGGACAACTCCAACCTGTACATGGTGCTGGAGTACGTGCCGGGCGGCGAGATGTTTTCGCACCTGCGGAAGGTGGGCCGCTTCTCGGAGCCCCACTCGCGCTTCTACGCCGCCCAGATCGTGCTGGCGTTCGAGTATCTGCACTATCTCGATCTGATCTACCGCGATCTGAAGCCGGAAAATTTGCTGATCGACTCGCAGGGCTACCTGAAGGTGACCGATTTCGGGTTCGCGAAGCGCGTGAAGGGCCGCACCTGGACGCTGTGCGGTACGCCCGAGTACCTGGCGCCCGAGATCATCCTGAGCAAAGGCTACAACAAGGCGGTCGACTGGTGGGCGCTCGGTGTGCTGGTGTACGAGATGGCGGCCGGCTACCCGCCGTTCTTCGCCGACCAGCCGATCCAGATCTACGAGAAGATCGTCTCCGGCAAGGTCCGCTTCCCGTCGCACTTTGGCTCGGAGCTGAAGGAGCTGCTGCGCAACCTGCTGCAAGTCGATCTGACCAAGCGCTACGGCAACCTGAAGGCGGGCGTGAACGACATCAAGGGCCACCGATGGTTCGCCTCGACCGACTGGATCGCCGTGTTCCAGAAGCGCATCGAGGCCCCGTTCATACCGCGCTGCAAGGGCCCGGGCGACACGAGCAACTTCGACGACTACGAGGAGGAAACCTTGCGCATTTCCAGCACCGAAAAGTGCGCCAAGGAGTTTGCCGAGTTTTAAGCGCGAAACGGCCGAGAGAGGACACCTATGTGTGTGTGTGGACACTGCGAGAAACGGAAACGATTGGATGATACATTGGACCGAGCGATTACACAGCATACAGACAGACGGACAGACAGACAGGCACAGTATAGTGTGGCTGCTAGGGGACAACGACGGACAGAGTACGGACCGGGGGGGGAGAAGAGGCTCCACGCAGCATCACATACGACTTTTCCCAATGCCCAGCCGGTGACCAGCCGGTCGGCAGGACCATCAACGCGGTTGCTTCCCGCGTTCTCCTTCTCTTGGGTCCAGGTCCCCCTAGATCACTGAGCGCGCCAACTTCCGGATCTGGATCGCCCTGTTGGTTTGTTTGTTTGTTTGTTGTACTCTTCCTTCCTCCAGTACGTGGTGGGGTGCGCGTCGTGGCAGTGCACCCACCAATCAATCGACCGCCGTGCGCAGAGTGATCGGCCTGTCGCCAATCTAGTGTGGTGAAATGCGCGGTACAGCATTTTACTGTTTGTTGTTTTTTTATTACTAAGTAACAAAGTGAGTCAACTACTGCTGCTAGTAGGCCGCGGAACCCTCCGTATCCAAGGAGCGCACCGATCTCCACGTTCTTTTCGCCGCGCCGCGCGGTGCGACCAACCGGAACCAGCTGAGTAATTAACCCCCGTGTATCGGTTAGTAGCAGACACACACACCCGACAAACACATACACACACGCACGCACGCCAGGTTGGCATTCCATAAAAGTTCCCAAACTCCGGAGACCCGAACGCACGAAAACGTTGGGCAGGGAAGGTGCGCCGAGTCGAGAGGCACTGATGCTGCGCGCTAATGATGATATGCTGTAAAAACACGATAAGGTTAATGAATGAACACATGATTTGATAGTTCTTACCGAGATAGCAGCACACACATACACACAGACACACACACACTGGCCGACTGGCTAGCCGAATGATCGAAACTATCAATCAGCGGCGACCGCCAGAAGCAGGACCGTTGAAGCTATCGAAACCCGGAACTTCTTCGCGCCAGAGCGCGGCCGAGGGCGAGCCGAGGGAAACAATTTTTGGAGCAATAACATACACTCTACAATATCACGTGTCATAGATTTTTTATAGATAAGTAAACAAGGCCAACGTTGGTGTTGTGGGCAATAGAAGTAATCCACTGCTGTTTGGGCCGACGACTCGTGGTGCGCGCACACACGCACCATCTTCAGCCCTGTTCACCCAAGTAGGCGCATTGCACTTCCCGGCGCTCGATCCGTGCATGTGCATAGGTCACGTGTGTGGTGTGCTGCGTGCCACAACATTTTTATCACGAGGAGCTTCTTCTAGATGATACACACACACACACACACTACTTCGATGAACACAGAGATTAGATAATCATATTTCGGCCAATGATCGGAGGAGGGATGAACGAGAACCACAAAGAAACCTGAAAGACAAATGAGGGAAAAACCAGAAACGAGTGGCGCAAGGAAGTAGCAATGACCAGCCCCGCTAACTAGACGATTTGAAGGACACATTAAAGCAAACCAAATGATACATCGGGTGGTGCGTAGAACCGTTGCAGCGCACCGGCGAGACAAATGGCGAGGGACCCCCGTTTACTACACAATCATCACCGACGGAAACATACACAATCTCAACACACAGACACACACACACACGCTGATATCATTAAACCGCGTATTATTATATAGCCCTAGTACACCAAATAATTTAACTGCAAAAATAGTGACTTTAAGAGGATCGTATCGCAAACACTCAACACTTCCACACACACACACGAAACGGATGCTAGTGTAGAAAGGGACGCGCGGGAATCGCAGGAAAACCCGCTTAAGAAGGGCAGGTTCTAGTCTCAGTGAAGAGAAAAGCCGGACGTCGTCGTCAACACACGTTCGGGGACTACAAAACACCCACAACAACGCACCGCCTCCCCCCGCCCGCCACTAGAGCTTGAGATGGACGGCGAGCTAGCACACCCCCGGCCCGGCCAAGCCACAAGGAGGGATGCTGGAGCGAAGGATAATGGACCTGGGAGGCACATTTTGCAAAACAGGTAAGTTCTCGCAGTCGGAACTGTGGGGTGTGTGTTTGTTTGATTTGCCTGCATCTCCTGCGGCCGTGGAACATGGAACATGGAAAGTGTCGGCCGTCGCCAAAAAAGGGAACCCACTCGTCTCGTCGTCACCCGACTGGTTTGTCTGTCGGGCTTTAACGGCGGCGACCCAACCGTTTACGGCTATTCCGATGACAGCATCAGGGCGTAATGAGGGTTACACGCCGCGTTTCGCAGTGCTCTCAGTGTTGGCTCAGTGGTTGGCAACGCACTTGCGCGCGTGACCCGAATCTCTCCGCAGCCGCGTGTGGTGGTCACCTTGGCCGGGTTGCCGAGGGAAACCGTTTGGATGGATTGGATGCGTCGATCGGTCATCCGGTCCGTTTGCAAGTGTCAACCGGCGGATCCCGTCCCAATTTCAATTTCACTACCAATTAGCCCTGTCCATCAGCCCGCCAATTGGATGGTTCCTGATGCGCGCCCTACCGACCCTTCGGTTGTTGATCGTTATTCCGATCCCAGTAGGCTGGCTGGTTGGTTGGCTCGTTGTCGTTGTGTTTTCATCAAACTGTTTGGACGATGGAAAACTTATCGGGAGCACTTATCGGGAACCGATCGCGTGGGTAATTTGAAATGAGCCGAGTATTTTCAGTGAGCTGCAAAATATTTCGTCCTTGTCCTCATTTTCCACCCTTACTGTCACAGACTGTAGCGGCGGTGATTATTTGGCAACAGTGGCAACGGGTCCGTAGGATGTGGGTTTGTCCGTGTCAAACATGAAAACCTGTGCGCAAGGTCGAGACACGACCGAGAACAGCAAGCCCCAGAGTGCACATGCACATGGTGCACCGCCCGTCCACCCGTCGGTTGTCGGTGTACTTCCCATGCGCCAAAGAATGGTCGTCGTGGAAGGATTGGGAAGTGTCAAAATGGAAACAGCTGTTTTGTGGATCGATTCATCGTTCTCGTCGTCGTCGTCGTCGTCGTAGTGTGCGGTGTAGCGAATGGTGTTTCGTTCTAAAACCTGCAGCTCCACTAAACCTGCCTACTTCTGTTTGCCTCCACATTTTAGGATTTGCTTGCGAACAGAACTGAATCCACCGAGGCGACGGCGACGACCAATATTTTGTCGGATTCTACATTCCCCAAGCTCCATTTCCGGTCGGCCGGAGGGGGGCATTTGCGTTTGGAGTAATGGCGCAGGAAGTTGACAAACGGGCCGAGGCCGTCGTGGAGAGAGCAATCCGTTTTTAGATCACCCCGGTGCGGTTATTTCCGGAGTTTTTGGAAAAAAAGAACTAGAAGCGACAAACACACAAACTTCAACCGGGCGCGCGAGGTTCGTTCGGTGGCCCCCCTTAAAATAAAATGAATCGACGCGCATACTGTGTGTTTGTGCCTTAAGTAACCCAAATTACGTAAGTCCTCACGCTAGGCCCCCGCGAGCGGGCTGGCTTGGCTCTCCCGCGAGGGGTGGTGGTAGATAAGTGATGGAAGAGACTAGAGACCCCGACAATGAGCACCGAACACCGAAAGGCCGCGTGCTCAGTTCTCCATTTTGGGCTGAACGCGAACTGCCGCCGCGCGATGCTCTTGCCTTGCGGTCGAGTGGCGCGGGATGAGCAGTACACACACACACACCCGGAGCGCCGGTATTTCTGTACGGAATCTTCTACCACCGTGGAGAGCGCGGCGAGCGAGAGGTCCGACCGAGAGATTAGGACGTTGCAAGCAACATATGATGTTGACCGATTCCAAGGAGGAGTGAGGTCGTTTTTGGGGGGCAAAGATAAGTGTGCAGCAGAAGCAGCAGCCGCCGTCCCAGTTCCACGGTACTGGATGCTCCCCAATCTTTCGGTCCCACGAGAGAATGGCGCTTGGAATCGTCGCATTTGTCGCCGTGGTCGGATATGGTAATTCACAGATATGAATGTTCTTTAGATCGGTCGTCGTCGTGGATATTTGCTGCAGTGACGGTCCATCGTTCCTTAAAGTTCCGTTTTGTTGAACCCCATCCTTATAATCCTTGAGCGTGGTAGCATGTATTTCGTTTCCAGTATCGATTATGCGAGCGCGTGGAAGCATTATTGCGCTCGGTTCGATGAGCACTGGAAGAGGGCACCCGCACCACCCAGGCCGCGGGATTCGCTCGGGTACGGATCAATCACAAATCAGTTTAAAATTACTCCCATTCCGGCGGGGGGACTATGGGCGCAAAATAACCTTTGCGACACGGCGGAACTCGGATGTGTCGGGGGACGGTTGCGCGCCGCATATATTTAGAACATTTCAAACACAGCACACCACCGGCCTAGGGGACGTGTTTGACAAAATGTTCTGCTATCTGCCTCGCCAGCGGCCGGCGAAGTCGATCGAACGTAAGCGCTTCTGATGTGTGTTTGTGTGTCTGAGATGCCTGGACACACAGAAGAGCGCAAATGGGGGCTGCCGCGCCGTGCGGGCGCTGCTCACTCTGCGCTGCGGTCGGCTGTGAAACCTTTTACTTTTAGCGAGCGAACGGTGGTTGCGAGAAGAAAAGCAGGACGCCGCCGCATGGTGTCGTAACCGTGGAGCGGCATTGCCCCGTGGCCACCGACGGCCCCCCCAGCTTCAGCATCCACTTCCAGCGTGATATCAGGTTTCCGAGAAACCAGCAGCAGAGAGGCCGTTTAGTAGGGCGGCTCCGCCCGTGGCCCGTGTGCCGGAAAGAAGAGACAAGCACCATCCGCCACATCCACCCAGATAACGGGGCGCGCGCGAGGCTCACTTGGACGAATGAAAATTGTACGTTCACAGGTGTGCGCTCATGTGAGAAAAGATCTAAAGAGAGGTGCCATACCCGACGGATGATGCGCTACCGTTGCGGATGAAGGGGCCTGCTGGGCGGTCGGGCGACGTGTGTTTGCCGTAAAAATCCATAAACCCCCGGGATTGGGGGGGGTCGTATAAGTCACACCACGTATGACAGGTCGCGCTCGTGTTGTGCTGGTGACAGCCACCGTGGGCTCCTCTCTCTTCTCGCGCACTTCTCGTCCGCGGGATCCGTGCAGCGGCTGCAGTTACTGTCGCCGCCTACTGCCTCTCGCCAACAGCCTCTCGCCAACAGCAACCAGATTATAGTTTCATGAAGGGCACATGATGAAAATCACAAAGTATGCGCCGCGGCGCTGTCTAAAATATGGAGACAAGTTTGTCGATACGAAACTCGGCCCGTCGGCTCGTCGTAAAGAAACATGTTTATTTACAGCTAGTTGTTTTACTTTTTCGAATCATCGACACCACCAGGGCCACCACCGGGTTGCTTACGAATTTTAACAAAAGGTAGCGTCCGGTTTTCTGGCAGGCGGGCGCACTGCACTCTGTATGTGTTGTCGGGTCAATGATGATGTCATGTTTTGTGGTACTTTTTAATTCAACCAACTTTTCACCATCGTTTGACATTTCTTTTGTTGGCTACCGAGACCAGTTCAAGTGCGGTTGAAGGTCACAATTGGAGGATGTGGATTTTGGAATTAATTCCATTCCGTTCCTATTTCTACTTCCATTTGTCTTCCGATTCACTGTTGTACACCGATAACGTTCCCGATAACGATCCATCACTCGAGAAGATAGTTTGGTCAGTAGTCGTCTCCCCGCCCCCGATCAGCAGGGGACGCGCCCCGATGGTCATCCATTAGGATCGATGAAAAGAAGCTGCCATGCGTTTGACTCTCTAACGAACCGGGTGGGGAACAGGATGAACTGATTGTGATAAAATCTGGCCGCTCCCTGGGGGATGGTGCAAAGAAGGGGTGCGCTCCCTCGGGGTGGCCGGTAGTAATGGTGCTGCTGTCGGTTCGGTTCCTTTACCACTTTACCTAATATAAAATGCAATGGGAGGCCAAATCTTTTGTCCGGTCTGGTTGATCCACCGGACGGTCGGGGGTGGTGCCCCGCACTCGACGACGGTGACCGGGCGACCCATCCGGTCGAATAAAAAGTGAAAGAAAACGGCGACATGACGGACGACCTATTTAAAAACGAGCAACCATACACCGGGCCGGAGAACAGCTGGAGATCAGACAAGACACGGGCAGGCGTGTGGGACGCACGGTGGCCCCCGGTGCAAAGTGGGCGACGGTGCTGCTCGTCGGCGGCGGTCGTCGTGGTAATAATAAATGATTCGCGCACCGCCACCACTACCGGGGGCTGCCACGTTGAGGACGACTTATCGTCGGCTTCTGGAGGCCGCGTCGTATCCGTTACCGGCCACACAATGCTTGCTGGCAACGCCAGCAAAGGATGGTGCTCGTAGTTTTTTTGTTTTGGTTATATAAAACTAACGCGGGTTGACGCCGTGGACCAGGCCTTACGTATTGTCATTTGGTAGTACTGCGTGCCTGGCCATCGGCACGGCATATCGGCGAATATTCTTATCACCACGTAACACCAGATAGAATACTAATACCTTCATTATATTCCTCTTCTCGCACCATTCCAGACACTCAAACAGCTCTTCCGACTGAACGTATGGGACGATATATGGCCGCCCCTCGTGATGCATCTCAAATGGGCGCATTATAATCGCAACGCAACGTACTGTGTGCGCCGACGAGGAGAGGCTCCATTTGCGCGCGCGGGATTCATCGTCTGTGTAGAGTAAATGTATTTTGCAGCTAGTTAGAAAAGAACATCATCACCTCACTCACATGCACTGCGCGAGGGCCGGCGCGTGTGTTGACAAGAACGGAACGCGACGGAGGACCCTCAGAGACGGTATCGGGCAGCTTTAGTCGAACTCTCGCTGTGGCGGCCAGTGGTGACCATCAATATTCCTATTCACCATCCGGCGTGGCGTGAAATATAGTGTGCAGTGGATAGCGAAAGCATCAGATCAGCAGAAGAGCAATAGAGAAGCGGTTGATGGTGGGCGAATAAAACAAAAAAAAACCGATGCACTGTTGGAAGCTGGAACCGCTGCAAAAGGAATTTCCGGTGCCCCCCGGCATGACGATGTACGGGCAACTCTAGTTTGAGAGAGGGGAAAAGTCACAGAATAAGCTACTATTAATCGAAACGTACTCGGATGTAATGATTGCAAAACAAACAGATACAAATGTTCTAAAGAGCACACGAGAAGAAATCCGCACACGTCCCCGCTTGTTGCCCGTTCGAAAGAGGAAAGGTATCGCAAAGCCCCGTTTTTGTTGTATGATTGTTCACGTGCGCCGGAACGTAGGACCCGTTAAAACCAACGGCGAAACAAAACCGAAAAATTCTTTAATCATGGAAATAAATTGATAAATCAAACGTCGTGAGCGACCAATCCCGCAGAAATTAAAAACAGCCAAGAGCCAGAGCGTCCCGCGTCGTTGTCCCCGGTCACACCAGAGGAGTCACTAAATAGAGCGCGTGTGTTAAGCTAAGCTAAGTGTCAGGGTGTACTGAGGAGGAGGGGTCGGTCACAGTCCCAATCGTAGGCAAGCAAAATCGTACTGTAGTCGGTTACGTAGCAAAACAACAACACAAGATATTCCCCAAAGGCTTTCCCCAGAGCGAGTGGCCGACCGGAAGAAGAACAAGCAAAACATACATAAGTTAAAGAAGATAGATCGAGATCGATCAAGCGCGCGAAGAGAGGAGCGAAAACAAAACATTCAGCTTTATCGTAAATTATTTTAGAGGTAATATTTTTAAAAACTAAACCAAGCTAAACGGAAACCAATTCGCGCCGAACGGCCATCAGCAGCAGCAGCGACAAGCAAGCAAAATATGATGCTACAGAATACAGAGAACCGATTGGCGTACGCGTACGGGAACGGCCGAAGCGGGATTTAAAGAATAAACATACACACTAAACACACACTCACAGACCAACACAGAAGAATCACGACCCCTGTTCTGTCCTTCCACCTCCCACAATCATCACCAAGAAAGGCTTGCGAAGGCTTGCGCAATCATTCGTTCGATAATATCCAAAACTAATTTTAGTGTGGTTGTAAACTACTTTGGCTGTATATATTACTTTAACGATGAATGAACGTATTTAAATCTAATGACATATTATCTAAATATATAAAAATATAATCTAATCTAATGTATTGGATGTAGTTTGTGATACAGAAACAAATTGAAACAAAAAAAGAAACAAAAAGTATAAGAACACAAGCGACAGATGAGACAGAGGGAGAGAGAGCAAGAGAGAGGGAGAGCGCGCTCTAACGTGTGGAGGAGATAATAACAAATAGAAGCGAATGATCGATTGGAACAAAAACAACACACACAAATACACACAAGAAAATGAGATCCTTTTTTATAAATATCAACAATCTGTTTGCGATAGTTGTGGCTGATTTAATTTATGAATAAAATTAATCATTGGTGAAACAGCGCGTGGGATACTGTTTTTGTTTGTTTGTTTGTTAATTTGGTGTTGCTGGCGAATGTTTGTGTTTTTTCGATTAGCTCTCTCACTCTCTCTGTTTCTCTCTCTGGCGTCAAACAAAATCATCCAACGAGGAACTGGAGGGCCAAAAAGGCAACGTTTTGTTCTCTCAACGCAGCCGCGCCAAGATGCGCTACGTAGTCCGGTGGGAAGATCGTTAGGTACGACCACCATCCGGTAGCATTGTCCGGTACAGCCTCCGGTTCGGTGGCGTGAAGCGTGATGTTCATCCGTTCTATCAGCAAAGCTATTCGCGTGAATTGATCGAGACGATCGTTGATTTGTAGGCAGCTTGCGAGTCTACAAACACGTGTTACAGCGACGCTTCAGAGTCAGATGGGATAAAAAGTCGTTAATTAGATGCAAAAATTTTCCTCGTTCGACTCTGTTTATTATTAGTCTCAGCCAACGAGGCACGTTTCTCAATGGTTTGAAAGCACGGTCGGCAACCTTTTTGATTTTCGGTCACCAACGAATTGTCCCAGCAGTAATGAAGCAATCGATCCAACACCAACGCACCAATCAAAGTCGCAATTAATTACCATTTTGAATGTATTTTTATTTAACAGCCAAAGGCAGTGGTTGAAAAATGAACTACATCTACTATTGGCATTACGATCGCGACAACCCTTGCCCTTTTAATGGTGAACTAAACTGGCCACTAAAAATAGTCAAGTGTCACCGGCGGCCCGAGGGTTTCTGCTAGTCCGCCGGGTATATGCCGCCACTTTCTGCAAATACTTAATGATGCAAACACGCAAACACTGCAATTGCAATATCTGCTTCGATGGGTCGCTGACTAGTGGTCCCTTTCGAATACTTTCCGGCACCCGGTTTCCCGGGCGGGCGAAAAGCCACTCTCGAACATATGGCTGCGATTAACCGGAGGGGCCATCCCTGTCCCAGGATGGAGGCGACAAACGTGAATTCGATTGACTGGAAGTAGTTATGCTGCTCGTTATCACATCGTATGCAGCCATTTGAGTTCAATATCTTGTCAGATCCGATCCGACAACCCCGGCTCATGGGGCTGTGACGGAGGTTACGTGTCGGCGTAGCACATTTTCAATTTGTATGCGCACGCGGTGTGCAATTCCTGCGTACTACGCACGCCGCCCCGGAAACCGGGCCGAGGTGCCAGAAACGGGGTTTAATTGCACGCCATTGTGATACGATCAGCCTCGTTCGGGTGCACAGATGGACCACTTAAAACTTCCCGGAGGCGTTGGATGCAGGCAGTGCTCCTGCCATGAGCCGGCGGATGAGCACTTCAATGTTAATTAACAGTGGCTCGAGACCGGCAAATATCGCGCCCCGTCAGCAAAGACAGACTACGGGGTTGGTTTGGGGCAGAAGAAAAGGCCACGTCGCATACGCCGGGCTACCGGTCATCTAATGGCCTTCCAAACGCGGGTGCCTACCGAAGGAATTTCACCGTAATTTTCTTTAAATTAATTTTATAATTTACTACTACGATCACTTCAGCTTCACGCACGAGGCGTGCTCGTCCCTTTGGAGGCAGCATCTTGTACCTCCATAAGCCCGAGTGGGTTACAAAATGTATCCACCTCATTTAATTACATGTTCTTGCATTCATTTTCAAATAGTCTTAGCCAACGAGGGAACGCAACCTTTTTAATATCAGAAGAAAAAAACCAATCGAATTAGATAAAGCAAACGGTGCGTTGCGGCGCAAGCGAATGCCAAGGACCACACTGTAACTCCACTCCATTTGCTGGCATTCCAAGGGAAGTCAACCCTGCCCAACCCAGCACCAGCCGGTGCATACGGAATGGTAATCGAAGCGGAGTGCCAACGGAAACGCAGGCGATGGGAAAACCGTTCGGAGGGAAAATTGCATCGCGCGAAAGCTGATAACAATGGCCGATGCGCCGGGGCCTGTAGGGCGGCCCGAGTGTCGGGCGGGTCAAGGACACAGCCGTGCGGTGTTGAAGTTTATGCACCCATGCCCGTGATGGCGATGGCAGGTGGCGAATGGAAAAATGAAAAATAGACTACGGCCCCGTTATGGAATTAAATGATATGCACCGGTGACGATCGATAACACACCTAGCGGCTGATTCCAACGGCCCCCTTCTCTGGTTGGTGTAACTGAGCCCCGGACCGTTAGCGCACGTTTCTGCCCCATATCGGATGGGGGAGCACTCATCTATCGATGGTAGAAAAATCATTAAAATCTCCTTCTCTCTCTCTCTCTCTCTCTCTCTCTGTATGTCGCTGTGCGGCGACGGTTCCATTTTTGGATCGACACCGAAACGAAGGAACGCGTTATTAAAAGCAAACAACAGCCCTCCCCATTCATTTTCACGCGGCGATAAAGGCACGCGAAGTTATCGCGCCACCGGAACCAAAATTGTGTGGTCCAGGACTTTTCGGCCGTCGAGTGCCGCCGCCGGGTTGTGGCCGGTCTCGAGTGTGCGGTTTTGGGTAATTTGTCAAATTGGTTATCGGTCGGTAAATATTACCATATGCTCCGCGTCGAGCGCCGCCGGCCGCTCGCCCGGCGCTGCTGCGGTGAATAATGGTTTCTTCACTGAAAATAAATAATTGCATTGGCATCGCGGGAGGTGTTTGCTGAGCGCACGAACGTTTCGCACATTGTTACCATTCTGGTCGCGTTGTTTTATTTATGGACACCATGCGGCACATGAGGGGTTTGGTTGGGCGCAAAAAAAAATAACGGGAATCCAACACAGCCCTTTTACCATTAGAGTACCTATTTTTTACCAACTTTCGTTCGGTGTAATTTTAACATTCAAACAGCTGTTGATAGCGAAGCCTACTTTGTTTTTCTGTGAAACTGCAGTATATTCGAAGAATGACGAGATTTTATTTAAAAAAAAAGAAAATGCCGCCATATCTAACAGCAACATAGTTTGAAAGTTGCTTCCTCTTTCAAATCCACCCTATTTCATGCAAATCCGAGGACAGAATGAAAAGACATAACTTTTAGTTTTGGGTTTAGTATCTATGTTACGAAATAGGTTAACATGAAACAAAGGGGAAATATTAAATTTTGTTTTTAACTTGGTAAAATATGTACTGAGACCTACAAGTTTATATTGGTACAAGAGAGAAGGCCAAAAGAGAAAGCTATAGAAAAATGTCGCTCGAGTGAACGTCTAAGTTTCATAATCGGGGGTTATGTCCTATTGCCTAAGCTCAAATTATTGACCGTTGGCCATGAAAGGATAATTTTATGAGGACCGACCAACCGACACATAAACGCGCAAAACTTATAAATCTGTCATCTGATTTGCATGGAATAGGATGCGGTTAAAGAGGAAGAACGTACCATTCAAACTATGTTACTAACTGATAGATATGGCTGCATTTTATATTTAAAAAAAAATAACTTCTCGTGTTTAATCAAAGATACTGTGTGGCAACGGGATCGGAACACTTCGGGCACGAAAACCACGGCCGCCACTGACACACTAACATATAGGGTTCAATTGTTTCAGGATAAAATAGGATCGAAAGTAATAATGCTCCATCAGACCAACGTATAGCGTTATGCTTAATGCAATGTCTTTGTTTTGTTTTACGTCAAATGGCGCCATACGCAGCACCGGATGACCTACTGCGCCTACGACCCCAAAAGTAAGTTCCCAGTATCCTTCCTTAGATCCTTTTGGGTAATACACAAATTTTGGGCACTGTGCCTCCGTGGTGCCCGAATTCGATTCGCCCCACGGATCCCGGAGTGCGCCCGTGCATTAACCAGAAGCGCTCTGCAGGTCATCAAGCAATTAAATTACTCACGGCTCTGCTAGTGGGGTGCCCACACGCCCCAGCTGCCCGTGCGCAGTCCGGCGGAGTGTCCCGGCACCGGAGATCTCGATTAGATTGCAATCAGTGCTTCGTGTTAGCGTTAAGTTTGCGCTAGCTGTCACCGTCGGTTGACGTTGGCGAGGGTAGACTTGTGGGCGTTTCCGGTGGAAGGAGACTAAGGGCGAATTGGCGAACTGGAGCAACGCAAAAAAAACTCCGGCTACAATCTCGAAACATGCTCCACAAACAACACGACTACCGCCGTCAGTTGCTATCCATTTGCATTTCCCTTTTTCCCTGCTGTCACCGCCCCGGGGTGTTCCGTTTGGGCGTCAAGTGCGTCAAAAATCTCCACGATCCGCTCGGAGGGGCCGTGTACTTCGTCCGTTCGTAATGAAGGGAAAATTAAATTTTCATCCCACCCCAGGGGCGTGGGAAAAGCTCCGATTCTTCCGGGCCGCCCGAGGATGAAGTGTTTCTGCTTAACAGATTCTGGAGTTGGGCAGCTGCGTGTCCTCCTGTCCGAGACGCAAACACCGGTGAATGAAACAAACCTCCGGCTCGTCTGGCTGTGGTTGCGGGAGTGGTAGGAGTCCTACCGGTTGGTCAAGTGCCTTGCCTTTCCTTAGCCTTAGCAGCCGTTCCTCCTGTGGGGCCAAGATGGTGGGACTTCCAGAAAGGATTGCCTGACGAGAGTGCAACCACACGCCACGTGTGGCCACAACAGTGCCGCAGGGGGACGTTGGACTATGTTTGTGTTTTGTAGCGCCCGATCCGACCCAGGGGTCGGGTTTTCAGTCCTGGTATTGTATTGTGACTTTTATTAAATCCCACCTCGGGCCCGGCGCTCACGAGCTAACGAGCTGCGTAGGAATGCGTTCCGCCCAGGAGACAGAAGGAAGGAACCAAATCTGCGGGATGTCAGGATTGCCAGCTAATCTCGATCAATTTCGCTGATAACCTTTTCTCGGAAACGTTTTCTCCGTGTCTGCCCGGATAGTTAACATGTTCGGGAAGTATCTATGGTAAAATGTCTTCTAGTCTACCACGAATTTAAAACATGAACACCATCTGGTCAACTTATTTTATGATGAGCGGTGGAACCAATGGAAGTGTTGTCCAAGACCTACGGTGAGTTAGTTTTATCAACGCTCTAACAAGGCTCTAAGAACGGCTCGTGACCGAAGTGAATGCTACCGATTGGTTCTTCCCATGGGTTGTGGTAGCTGGAAAGCATTGAACCTTGCGTACGATTCAGTCCGGGTGTTGAGAGCAAATACTGTTCCAAAAAAAGTGCCTGCCTCAAAACCACCATTGTGACGAAGACTTGGACCCGAAACTCAACCACAGTGATGACTGACTCCTACTTTCCACTCTAAAATTGGGCTCCTCCAAGATCACGTTTCGCCGCGATTGGAAAGCCAAAAACGACAGAAATCGATAGAAGGATTCTACGATGGATCCTGGTCGATACCTATTGTATGTAGTTGTATCGATGAAAGAATCGTTGTGGTAAGCTTATTTTGCCTCAGAATAGCACCGGGAACCAGGACATAAGAACCTGAACCAGGACGTCCTGATGGTGAACTGTCCTTACAACAGGTGTTAACGGTTTCTATAACCGAACGCGTTAAAGCTAAACGTGGCCATAAGGATTGGTGGGATTTAATGTGTTCCACATTTCAGTTTTTCAATCAAAACCATTTCAAATCCTTCCATTTCGCCCGCGCGCGTCATTTCTTCTTAATGTCCAAGGGTAAATATAATGCATCTCCACACACACACACACATACACACACACACAAACACACAAACACGCATACACACATTTTCCACAAACGTGCCCCGTATGGCCCGTGCCCTTCCCGTGGACTCGGACCCAGACCCAGATGATTCACGACGGCAGCTCCCGATGTGGATGTGTATTGCTTTCTCGCTTTCGGTCCATTGGAGGCTTCCTTTTCGGTCGGACGCAGCATCCTTTGACTTCTGCTCGTCACGGTTCATTTTTCACTTTCTGTCGCCCCGTCTCGCTCTGCGGCTAGAGCCGTCACCATGTGGCCGTTTCGCTCGCACGCTACTTTAACTTTTCGCCATCGCCGAGTGCCCCGCAAGGGACGACGACGATCGGATGTACACCGGGACTAACGGGGCGTCGTCTGCGCAAACTCTTAATTTGGTCGTGATAAAAACCTTATCTATGTGTAGATTGGCTGCCCCGCTCCTACCCCCGGGGCGCGCCAGGCCTTATCCAACGAACTGTTGCTACCGCCGCGCCGCCTTTTAAATGCACGAGAAATCGGTTGGAAAAGGACTACCTGTAGAGTTGTGTGGTGTGTGGAGATTTCATCCCACCGGACCCACCGCCCGCACGCAGCAGTAGAGCCCGAGGCAACACTCCACGGCTGGGGCGGACCACTATAAATATAGGGTACCGAATGTGTACTCTTCATGATTCACTGTTTTGTGTCAAGAGTGTGCTGCAGCCACCACGTGGTGAACGTTTGCCCAACGCTACGCGTAGTGCCCCCACTCGACGACGCCTCGTGAACGGCTTGCTGCGGATTACGCTCAGGTGCGGACAGGCACCAGGTGTGCTGGGGACGCAACGCACAGGACCCCACACGAGGCCAGAACGCACGGACACAGCCTCTAAGCGTCCTGAAATCCTGACGCGCGGGGCTTTGCGAAATACACAGGATCACAGTATCGCGCCCTAATTTGTGTGGCCACCATAACCGAACTTTGACCGCGGTTGGTGTGTTCCCGTTTGTGTGTGTGTGTGTGTGCGAGTACATGAGAACGACCGGGGTGTTTAATTAGTGGACACTAGTGACTCCGGCGCCCCCGGCAAATCCGGCTCTGATTTTTCCGGTCCGTTTTGAAGGCGAGGCGCCCGAACTTTCAAACATCTCAACGGTGGAGCATGCGGAATATGGCACCAAGCACCAGAATGCAATGTAAATATTAGTGCTCCATTTTATTATTTTTATGTTGATTTCACGGTTTTTAGATTTTCTGATAGCTTGAAGAAGCAAACGTTCGTTACGTACTTTATGATTTGCACCGAAATTGCGTTCACAAAATTGATTCGGAAATTGGGTTCCCTGGGGACAGGGTTTGCGTCGTCCGACCTCCAATCGTTTTTGAAACGTGCGTGCAGCACTAAATGATAAACCTTACATTATTACTCATTCTAATAAAACTTAAATTATAAACTCAGCAAAAACTGAGAGCAATGCAAAACGAAGTACTAATGAAGTCAAGTGTACTCTCGTTAGTGTCGCGAGCTACAAGCTGCGGGTAGGCTATGGTCTTAGTTTCACCTTTATGCTTTTCGTTTTACAAAAAAGATATAACACAATGATGTGAAGGAGACAAGTGGCGATGGTGTTGGGTCTAATGAAAGAAAAACATCCCGAGGCACCAAAAAACAGGAAGGAAAACCAAATGGAACAATTCGCCACCCTTGCGTCCACGGGTCCTCGGTGGCTGGCTGCTAATGGTCTTAAAACAAAGCTGTTGTCGATAGCAGGAGGCTCTCCTTCTGGTCTGCTCGGGCCTGCTGACAAGCCAACCCATTCGCCGGCCACTGGTATTTTGTTTTACACTTTTTGCTGCATCAAGCTTTAAAAGCAGGGTGGTTTTACAGTTCCCTGCTGTTCCGACAACGTAGTACACGCCCGAAGCGACATGCCAAGGAGGAAATCTAGCGTGCGGCCGGGGAGCGTCCTTTTTGCCGGCGGGCAGCATGCAGCAAAATATTTCGCAAAACCCGTGCTCGGAATCATTTTTGCCCCCAAGCGATTCTGGTGCCAGGTCTGTGGCGATGTGCCTTTGAACGAGTAGTTGGCCCATTTTGCAACGCGCACAGTTATTTAAATGGCACCTCCTAGCTGCTGGGTGCTTACGTTTTACAATTCAGCAACACCAGACACCAGCGTACCACATTTTGTATGATATAATGGTGCTTATATTAACATGATTTTATTTAATTTTATCCTGCGATGCGTATCACATTTCGCCGTAGTGACACATTTAAGCATCCGCAAACTGTGTCCCTTAAATTAGCATTAGGCAATGGCTGCATATATAAGTTTTTACCAGGTGACTCTAGTCTTCTGGAAAATTGTAGAATTGTGGAAGGGATCGTATTTCATTGCCAATATCTCCATTCTACAAAAATCGAAATCGGTTGTAGAGTTGTAGAGTTTGACCACCGTATACCGTAGTCGTCGTTTTCGAGGGAATAATCTTTGGCACCCCCGAAAGGGCAGAAATCCGACGACAAGGCGTGGAAACTCGGTGAGAGATAAAGGCGCGCGCTCTAAAAAAAGCAAAAAAGTGGAATCCAAATCACATTTGATTGATAAAAATAGCCAAATGGCACTGAGCGGGTTACGCGGGCTCGCCAAATTTAGACACGACAAAACGACAAAAAGTGCATTCAGTGCATTCGCATATTACTTGTTGACACAGCTCAGTAAAGACCAAATTAACCAAACAGGCGTGTATTCGATTGCCATATAAAATATTATTAACACAAAATAAAACAGATTCTTCGTCTAGAAATAATATATACAATAAATGTATCTTTGAGAAAATACATGTATAAAAAACACATCATGCTAATAATTTTGTGAACCACATGACCAACTCTCTACTAAACGGTTTCACACGGCGACGGAAAATATTCGTTCTTTTCAAATTCAAATTCCTCAATTCAGCGTTTCCAGCGATTCCGTGAAATACCATTTGTAGTTTCGAATAAATGTAACCAAGCGAATGCGAGAAAGAAATGTGCGCCCAAAAATCGCACCTTTTTCAACTACCTTTTTGAAATTAACGTTTTTTTTGCAATTTTCGAAGCCCCGATCAATGAAGAAAATAAAAACGATTTAAGCTTGGATGAAGAAATAAACTAATAAGTATTCTACCAAACGTCTGAATAATAGTTCGAGCCGGATGATAACAATTACTTGTTTCAAAATACACAAATCATCCAACAAAAAGAAATGCTACAAAATAAGTTTTGCAAATTTTTCCCAAAGGTTCAATTTCCTACCCCTGACAAAACTGACAAATGCCTGTGTTTATTTGCTCCACTCCAAACTTGGACCGACGCATGACACATGTGCGCAGACCACACCCGAGGGATCGTTTTCGCTTGGCACACTCACCAGAGGTCGGCCGAAGAGCAATTATGTCAACGCAGTGAAGAAAATCTATTTCGTCCTAGCGCACGGAAAATGCACGATCGCAAGTGTGGTTGCGAAAAGAGTGGGAAAAGTGTGTTTTAACGCGGAGCACGTTGCGGTCCCGCGTCACGAACGAGCCAACACGGCATCACAGGTCCAGAGCAGCGCAGCTGTGCAAAGCTAGCCCGCGCGAAAAAGGAACCGCGGACGGAAACACAGTGTTTCGCTTTGTTCGGCGAAGGCCAGAGGCAAAAACGGTTTGCTGCTCGCAACTCGTGGATCGATTTGCGTGCTCAGTCCCGGCTCTGCGCAGTGCGAGTGTGTCGGATAGAAGAAATGCTGTAGTAGTGCGAGACGAAGGCACACAAAGGCACGGGCACACGGCACACACCACCGAGTTCGTCGCAGCGGCCCTGTACGACCACCAACAAAGCACGGCTGCAGAAACGGCCACTACGACGCACACGTTGCGCTCTTACACGAGGGTCGCTGAAGCGCGCGGTTTCAGCGCCACCACCGGGCGGGAGAGCTAGAACGAGAGAGAGAGCGAGAGAGCGATCGAGTGTGTGTGCACGCGCGCGAAGGTGTGTTTGTGTGTTCCGTGTGCGCGGAGCACAGGTCGCGTGCGAGAGTGTGCGTGCGATTTCGATTTCGGCAATCTTTTTCCGTTTCCGAGACGGCGTTTTTCGTTCGCTTTCGCCTTCTAAGTTGCACGACACGACGAGATGGAGAACACCTCCTACGGGATAAATGTGGCCAACCGCTACGATCTGTTCTGCATCGACGACGATGCGGACGATCCGATCGATTCGATTCTGAAGAATAAACAGAAGCAGCAAAAAAAGCAGCAGCAGCAGCAAAGTGCGGCGGCTGCCGCCGGAACGGGCGCTGCGGCCCCGGCAGCTGGCGGCGGCGGCCAGCAGGCGGCGACGGTGCAGTCGAAAACGAACGCGAAGGGTGAGAAGGAGAACAAGTCCGGTGGTGGGCGCGGTGCCGAAAACCGCCACCCGGACAAGTCTGCCACGGGCGACGCGAAGCTTGCACAGACCAACGGAACCGGCAATCATTTACATAATCAGCGTGGCGGCGGTGGCGCTGGCGGCGAACGACGGGGCATCAAGGAAACGCAAAAGGACAACATTCGCAATCAGGAAAACCAGAAAACGGGCGGCAATCAGGCGAACAAGCTCCCACGGAGCGGCGGTGGACCGAACAGCAAGAGCAGCAGCCAGACCGGTGGAGGAGCTCCCGGTGCCAACAACGACGATAAGCATCCGCGCAAAGCCCGTGACTTCGAGAGCGCCCCGGATGGTGGGGCACAGCGGAAGCAACCGTACGCGCAGAACGGCGTGAAGCAGCGCTTCGATGCTCGCGGCAAGCGCGAGCTCGACCGTCAGTCCGGCTCGAACAAGACAGGCATCAAGGCGGTGGACAAACGGGACGGCGCTGGTTCGCACAACTGGGGCAGCTCAAAGCAGGACGCCAAGGAGTTCTCGAACCTGCAGGAACAGGACTACCAGCCGCAGGATGCCGATACGAGTGGCGAGGAAAACAAACCGCAAACGGACCGCAACAGCAGCACGGCCAACGGCAACAACAATAGCGCCGGCGCAGGCGAGGGAGGCGAAACTGGCGAACCCGGAACCACCAGCAAGGCGGAGGACGAGGCAAAGGAGATGACGCTCGACGAGTGGAAAGCACAAAAGGCGGCCGTTCGACTGAAGCCCCAGTACAACTTGCGAAAGGCGGGCGAAGGCGAGGATGCGGCCCAGTGGGACAAGATGGTGGCATTGAACAAGAAATCGATCGCGGCCGATGGTGGCACTGAAGACGACGAAGGTAACGATACTCAGACGAAGGCGACGGCGCCGGCGGCGTCGGCGTCGGCGACTCCGGCAGCGGCCACTGGCAACAAGAGCAACAAGCAGGTCCTGGACATCGAGTTCCACTTCAACGACAACCGCAGAGGCGGCCTGGGCCGTGGACGAGGTGGTGGCCGCGGCGGCAAGGGAGGCAGCCGCGGGATGGGCCGCGATGGCCCCGGTGGTGGTGGCGGCGGCCGTCGCGAGTACGGCGGAGGCGAGCGACGCGAGTACGGCGGAGGTGAACGTCGCGAGTACGGCGGAGGCGACAACTATCACCGGAGCGGAGGCGAAGGTGGTGGTGGCGGCGGCAGCTATGAGCACCGTGGCCCGGGAGCCGACTCCGAAGGCGGTGCTGGTGGCGGCGCCGCAGGTGAGCGGCCGCAGCGGGACAATCGGCGCAACAACCGACCGCCCGGTGTTGGCGGTGGCGGTGGCGGCGCCGGTGGCTCCCACTACGAAGGCGGCGGTGCCAACAAGTTCAGCAGACCGAACCCACGCCCGCCCAGGCAGCATTTCGTCGCTGCCCCGAAGGTGGACGACGAGCACGACTTCCCGTCCCTGGGCTAAGCGCGGTTCCGGCCGGCCAGCAGCACGGTCCCTGTGTGCGGCCACCCTACCCTGCTCTGGAGCCCACAGTGACCACGCAGGCTGCGTAGAACAGGAGGAAGGGAGGAGACTGCGCCAGTGCAAGGACACACCCGAGAGTTGATAACGAGTTTTTTCAATTACCTTTTATTTGCTACTATGCCTTTAGATTCGTTGAAGGAACAGAGAGAGAGAGAGAGAGAGAAGAGAGTCTAACTAAGCGAGACACAGTTGTTGGCTGCAACCAGAGGAAAGTAGCGATCACCCAAGATCACGCCGCCGCCGAGTAAAGAGCCGATCAGATAGGGCGGAATGCCACAAATCGCGCGCATTTCGATCATAAAGCATTGTTGTGGGAGCACACACTCGTTTCCCTGGGCAACCAAAGCATCCTTGGATCACTGCTAGCCCCAGCGTGCTTGGATAGCCGGCTCAAATGTGAAAGCCCCTTAAATATACAAAAACCAACCTTCTTTCTCCGTTCGTCGTCGTGCGTTCTGGTTGGTGCAATTCCGGCGTTGCGTTCCGTATTATTACCCTGCCATCGGTGGCATACTGTTCGTTTTTTTTACTGTGCCTCTATTTGGTATTTTTTCATGCATCTTTTGCTTTGCTTCAAGAGCCGTTTTCCGTTTGCGCCGGAAAGTTTACGTTTTCTCGTTTAAGAAATAGAATATGCTGGTTCCGCTCTCCGTTTCCTGTGGCTGGTGGTTGCATATGAGTTTTAATACTTGAAACAGAAAAAGAAAGAGGAAACGAAACGAAAATACAAACAACATTATTAATCGTGTGAATTGCTGCTGATAATGCTGTTTATGATCACAAACTATACACATATAAATACAAGATAAGGTTCACGCAGAGACAGAGAGAGAGACGGGGGGTGAATGGAAAACTGCAGGGGCGAAAAATTGAGCCGAAACACACACTACTCGGTTCGTCGAGAAACGTTTATAATAATTTGAGAATTTATAAGGTCTTCAAATGGCAGTGTTAATTAAGAAGATTGAAGAAAGAAGGGCACTTATTTCTTCGTTTAGGTTTTTGTTTATTACTAATCCTCCATTACTTAGGGAAGTAACTACAAGAAATTGATGTTCCCGCGCGCGGTGGAATACCGTGTGGTTGCGCCGGACACAGAGAAGCAACATTTAAATTGCGCGTATATTGCCTTCCGCCGCCGTTCGCCATCCGCGTAGTCACTATACGGCTCGTTCTCTCATCCTAACTACAGGAGCAATAAGATCGTCGGAGATCGCACTAACCGGAATATCTATCCTAGTGGGGAAACAATATTATACCGTATGTGGTGTATCTTTGACGAATCATGCCTAAGACAAGGTGCAACACTATCCGAAGAAAGAACTAAAACAGTCGGCGAGGAGTTTTGAGGACTCTGGAGGTCTGGGCGGTGAAAGTTAGGAGTCCAAGCCAGCACACCTACACTGTACTACGTTACTCCCTAAGAACAACACATTTAAGCGTAATAAAAAATTAGCGCAAAAATCTGAATTCATCCGCGAATTGGAAGTTCTAAACATTGTTGGGGAAACACCGGACTGTGGCGGAGGCCGGGCCGGAACATGGGCATGGGTGGTGGTTAAGGTCTTCCGCTTACCGATGCTCCGCCGAAGGGTGGTATACTTATCAACATCAGAAAGCCACACATATTCTTTGTGGAACGGTTATGATCGAGTGATCCTCAAAAATTTCATCAACAATATGCACATTGTACGACATTACCCTAACCTTGTAGGCAATGCCAGTGACGGTGAGCGTCTGGCCTTCGGGACGCGTAAAGGAATGGTTTATTTGAAGTTTTAACCTTTAGGAATACCGGAAGATTGCTGCTACATGCAAGAGCATCACGAAAAAGCACAGCAGAACCAGATATAGACAGTTTCATACCATAAATCGAAAAAAGTCATATGTACACATAACCAGAATCTATTTCAGATCGGTCTATGGCCGTTACACATCCGGAGTACAGCCACAATCCGGCAAGATAAATCAAGCGGTCAGTGCGTTTGCGTTCGCCTAGAACGCACTGCCCCTCTCAATGTGGTTTCCTTTTGGGTCTTGGAGAAAGAAAAGAAGAAGCAAAATAAAGTGAAACATTTGTAATCGCCTAAACAGTTTATCCGTTGCTTTCGCAGTTCCCAGCTCATGCAGTGCCTCTCGGGGTGTGAAAAGCAAAGCATCGGCCCAAAACATAACCATGTGCTAATGCCCTCGAGCACGTGGGCATCCAAATGGGTCAGATTGCGCAAAGCTGCTTCGGGACACCATGACAGATGTCACAGCAAAAAACCTTTTGCGGAGAAAACTTGTAAATACGTTGTTCTAAGATGTTTGAAATTATTTAAACAAACTCCTCTTTGCTGCTACACTCTCAAGAGCTTTTTATTTTATCATTACATAATTGATAACAGCTGATCAGACGACAAACTGCTCTTATTAAATAATTTTTAAAACGCGCGATGTTTGATAAACGCTTTTGAATTTCTCATTTGAACTTACGGAATCGTTTCTGAAGGGGCTAACACTTCAGCAGTTGACGTTTCGCAAAAATTTCATCGATTCGAGAAACAGGGTTTAAGTTAATAACTGCCAAACGAACAAACCGATTAATGGCAAAAGGCTACAAAATAGCACTACTTAACATATTCTCTGCAATATTTATATTTCAGATCGCAAAGTAACCGAAATGTGGGCCTCGGCTGTGGCTCTCACTTTACTGATTATAGTTTTCACGGCTTCGATCGACACCACATCGGCCCTTAGGTATACATCTTTTTATTATGCATTTGCTCCACTTTGGTTAACGGTTTTGAACTTTCCTCGCCATTACAGTTACCGAGGCTACAAACAGGAAATGAAAGAACAACCGGACGACGTACTGATCGATTTGATTGCACGATACGGACACACGATGCTTCGGGCGAAAGATGAATTGGAAAAGTATAACGCTTGGGTGGGCTGCTTTTGCGATTTGAATAATGATTTTGTTTTATTTTTCGCGTAATCGTTGCAGTTCCAAGCGAACGGTTGACTTTGGACTTTCGCGAGGCTACTCGGGTGAGTAACAATAACACGGCAATATATGAAAAATGATACCTTTTCTAAAACGTTCAATAGATGGAAAATGTTAGATGTACGCGAAATGTGACGCATTTGTTCTTCTGGTTCCGCAGGTGCGCAGGAGGCAAAACATCGGATGGCCATGGCGGTCGCCAACTTTGCCGGTGGCCCCGGGAGGAAAAGAAGATTCGAGGGAATAATGCTGTAAATTGCAACATTTGATGCGAGCCAACCTATTTCTGTCATGTTATCATGAATAAAAAAAAAGTGCAATACGATCGAGTAACGGAAACACGACGACGAATGAGCCTCACAACACAATCAATTCGAGCAATACAACCGCTTTTTGTCTTCTGTCTAATGTTGAACGTAGAGTTTAAATAAACTAGTCAGTTTTGATAGAAATGTATCAATGATGTAGCACCAGAATGCGTCCGGTGTTGGGAAGTGTATGCAAATGATGACAGGGCGGACGGTTGTTTGCGATGGTAAGCACTTAATTTAAAACAGCATTTTGCTACTAAAGCAATTTTAGTCGGCTCAGTGTCCCATGCTCGAAATTTAAATTGTATGACTGCTAGCGCCACCTAGATGTGAGATCTCGAATAACGTGAGCGCCCGAATAGTTTAGTTCTGGTTGTCTTTTCTTGGTCGTCGTCTTATGACTTGTTTTATATAAAATATCCCGATGCGGGAAACATCCTGTTTCTCTCCACCTATCTGGCAGGGCAGGGGTGCAGGACCGCGATGCATCATCGTCCTTTATTTAGTATTTACATAGTATATACATATAAATCTAATCATGTGCTACGCACATTAATAAGCCGCGGATATAAACGTATAAACAGTCTCAGGCCGGGGAACTGTCAGTCAGCCGCGATTCCGCTCTTGCTCTCGGTTAACAACAAAAGGTTAACAAGGATTAAAAAAGTGGTTAACAACAAACGGTTAGCTAGGTGTATAAACCCAATAAAGTTGTGCAAACGTGGCAAACTTATCCTCTCGCAGCAGCTGCAGCAGGGTCTTTTGACTTGGTCTTTTAGTTTGGAGTTGTCTTTTCTTAGTCTTAGCAGTACTGCCAACTTTGCCGGGCGAAAGCGAAAAAAAAGTGACAGCTGACTGCCTTTCGATGGCGACACATACAAAACAAGCCGTAGCAAAAGGTGTGTCCGCGAACGGAGGAATTTTGCAATACGGAAATCATCAATCGGGCCCGCGTCGAACGGCCGTTCGCAGAACGCCAGAATGTGCCCGGTTCGGCGGTGAATGCAGTGAGTGCAGTGAGCCCATCGCAGAGCAGCCATCAAATTACATAATGGCCGTCGAATCTGGTGTACATTCGTGCCGAAGGAAATTCTAAACCCACCGTCCCTCTGCCAGCCAGCCAACCAGTCTGCCAGACCTGCCAGAAAAACGCCTCGTTTCGGATCATTGCGGTGGTCAGCGTTTGGCACGGGCGCAGCTGCGGACACGGCAACGGCACGGCGGGGCACTTGGTTGGGCTTGAACGGGACACCGCGCTCGGGAGACGGCCGATACGAGGGCGACTGATCGACGGCGACGCACCGTCGACCGTTCGCCTCCGTCCGGTCGCAGCGCTGTCGCCGCGTTATCCACGTTCTGGGCCCATCGTCCGCAGGAGAGGCGGCGACCAATGTTCGTTAGCCGTCGGAAGCTCGTTCGGTTGTTTCGTGCCGTAGACCGTGCCGGGAAAGGGGTGCTCTCCCACATCCCCAGCAGCATTTCCCCGTCGAATCCGTTTTCTTGCCGATGCCCGGTGTGCTGAGTGATAAAACGAAAGAAAAAGAAGAGCGAAAGTGATTTGTGTGCGTGTGATAGAAAAAGAAAGATAGCCCGATAAAAGAGAGTGAGAGAGCGCGAATGCGTGAGAGCAGGATTCCGTTACAGCTTCGCAGCGAGTAGAGTGAGCGAGATAGGAAGAAAGAGAGCGTTTGAAGGAGCTGCTTGGCTGGATTTGGCCAAGAAAATAGTTTTTTAAGCTAAGCAGGCAGAACAAAAAATCATCTCAAAATGTGGAACATGATGTGTGACGTGATGCCGACCATCTCGGAGGACAACATCTCCCAGCGGTCGTCGCAGTTCAGCGGTGAGGACGCGAACTTCGAGCAGCTGATGGTTTCGATGCTGGACGAGCGCGATAAGCTGATGGACAGCTTGCGCGAGTCCCAGCAGCGGATGGCCGACATGGAGATGAAAGTGATGGAGGTGGAGAAGGAGCGGGACAGCTTGCAGCGACAGATTGCGGCCAATTTGCCTCAGGTGGGGTTCGGTGCGGGCCCCCTACACTACGCGAACCAGGCCTACGCACTTTTCAATGCCTACTACCACTCAACTTGCCTGCAACGGGTGCACTGAAACTGATCCTTTTCTTTTATGTATCTATTTTTCGGGGTCCGTGTGTTGTTTGGCTTGATGCACCACCGCAACAGGAATTCTCGACACTAACCAAAGAACTAACGCAGGCCCGCGAAATTCTTCTCGAGCGGGACGAGGAAATTGGGGAGCTGAAAGCGGAACGAAATAACACCAGGGTAAGCGGCGGCTATGCTGTGACGTCCCGTCTCGGTGGCGCCACAGTCGCAACCGACTGTGCGGCAGCAAAAGTGCATCCTTTTAACGTAACACACGCATTGTCTCCACACCCTCCTATTCCAGCTTCTGCTAGAGCATCTCGAGTGTCTAGTGTCCCGACACGAGCGGTCGCTACGCATGACGGTCGTGAAGCGTCAAGCTGCATCCCAGAGCGGCGTGTCCAGCGAGGTCGAGGTACTGAAAGCGCTGAAAAGTTTGTTCGAGCATCACAAGGCGTTGGATGAGAAGGTAAAACAATCAAGCAAATGGCCTTCCGGCCCACTCGTTATGTGAGGCGAACTCCGGTGCAAAAAAGTGGTAGCCGCGGATTCGTGAGGGCATTATGAAACTGCCGCGTTGGTGATGATCGCCCCACGCGTTTACGCATTCTTAGTGGTCGCCTAGCGATTCCAGTTTTCGCCTACTCTGAACGTTATTGTAACGAACCTTCCATTGAACTGTCAGATGGCGCGCGCCTCCACAAGCCAAAGGCTAACACCGAGTGCTGTGATCGGTGTTCTTCTAAATTGATTGAAATCCCAATTTATCATTTTGGACCCCTCATTTGGTTGTTGCAATTAAGGGACATTTATTTTAACATTATATTTTTGTTTGGTAGTAAATACCGTCCAGTTTTTACTACTATTTTATGAAACATTCTCAATTTGTTGTTCAAGGTCCGAGGGAGGCTTCGAGAGTCATTGGAAAAGATCAATGAAATGGAAGAGGAACTCAACCAAACCAAAGAGGAGGTAAGCTGGCTAGCGGGGCACGGTCGGAACTAGATGATTGCTAATCTTCACGATCCGTTTGCTGTTTCAGCTTCAGCAATATAAGTCGGGCGTTTTGACTAACCAAACCGACGCATCACTGGACAGTGGCAGCGAGAAGAAGGTAAGGTTGGGTCGGTGTTTTAGATTGTGCAGAACCAACTGCAAATCGAAAATCCCGTTCGTAGGAATCGTTCAAGAATGGAGACGCAACGGAAACGATCGACTACAGCGCCAAAACGCACGAACTTCAGACGATTATCGAGAAGCAGACGGCTGAACTGTCGCAGTGGCAGCGGCGCGTGTCCGATCTAAACACCAAAATCAACGAGATGGAGGACAATATGTGCAAACTGCAGAAAGAGTACACCAAATCACAGGAAGCGTGCGTGAAGCTGCAGCGCGATCTGCGTGAGAACGTGGCGCAAAAGGAGGACCAAGAGGAGCGCATTGCGACGCTCGAGAAGCGCTACTTGAATGCGCAGCGCGAGTCCACCTCGTTGCACGATTTGAACGAGAAACTAGAACAGGAATTGCGCCACAAGGAGGCTCAGTTGAAGGTACGTGTGGTGCGCGGTTGGGCACTGTTCGGGACGAAAAACCTTTCACGGTTTTGCTTTCCACCTAGTTGCACGAGGGCAAGATAGCCGCCATACAGGAGAAGCTCGAGCTGTCGGAGCAAAAGTTGGCCCAGTTCTCCAAACTGCCCGAGATGGAGGAGCAGCTAAAGGCCCGCATGGAGGCCCTGACACAGGTAGGCAAACAGGTAGGCTAACAACAACGGAACCGGTCGCGAGGGGTCGTTACTTTCTTAACCCTTAATAGTAGTGCGTAGGATGTGTTAGACATCGAAATTCCCTTTGCATGCTGTTCATCTCCGGTAGTTCAACTTTGAAAGCGAGCGCGAGAAAGCGGACTCTAATCGATTTTCTTTTGCCACAAGGCACAGGAGCGGCATGGTTCGGCGGAGGACAGAATAACGCGCCTCGAGAACAACGTGGAAGAAAAGAACGCCGAGGTGATGCGGTTGAATCAAAGACTGAAGATGAACGAGGAGCACAATCAGCGGCTATCGTCGACAGTGGACAAACTGCTCGCCGAGTCGAACGATCGGTTGCAGGTACACCTGAAGGAACGTATGACGGCACTGGAGGAGAAAAACTCGCTCTCACAGGAGCTCGACAAGGCCCGCAAGTACGCCGAGGAGCTGTGCCAGGAGAAGTCCGATATGCTCAAGGAAATCGCGAAAAATCGCCTCGAGATGGAGACGTTCAAGCGTCAAATATTGCAGCAGGTTCGTTGGCCACCGTTGGCCGCCGTCTTGTGATCTGATCGTGCCCCCGGGCTAAACGATAGCATCCTATTCCACAGGAAATTGCGTACAACATTCAGCAAACCGAAGCCCTGACCCGCAGCCTATCGCCGAACGCCGTCAGCAACGCAGGCCCCAACGCGGGGTTCTCGCGCAGCGGATCGGCCACGTTCAGTACGCACAGTTTACGGAGGAACAAGTCGGCGCTGGAGGAAGAACACTTTAACCGCTCGATGGCCGAGCAGGACTGGAACAAGCTGCAGCACATGGCCAATGCACAAGTTTTTGACAGTGGCGTCCTCGACGGCACGGACGAGGCGGACAATCTGTTCGGCACCGGCGATATCATCTCGCCGACCGGTCACACCGATGCACAAACGCTCGCCATCATGCTGCAGGAGCAGCTCGATGCGATCAACAATGAGATCAGGTACGCTAGCGCGGGTTTGGCGCCTGGAGGTTGATTGGCGATCACGATCACGATCTCGCTCTCTGTTTTAGGTTAATACAGGAGGAGAAACAATCGACCGAAGCGCGGGCGGAAGAGCTAGAATCTCGCGTCGGCAGCTTGGAGCACATGAATCTTCTCGCACGGGGCCGCTCAATGGATCGCCAGAGTCCGCCGCTGAGCGGCAGCAGTACGCCAAACAGTCCAAACCGAGACTATCTCCAGAAGTATCACACGGTAGGTTCTCCGGTCTGCTAGCCAGTCCAGTGCGAATGTTTCATTGTCCATCATCTTATTGGCGTGTTCGGAGGCACAGGGAAGGAAAAGGGACCCTTTAGCAGGCGACGTGAACAATTGATGATGATCGGTTGGCCGTTATTGGCCGCATAGTTTTGCAAGAGCAAGTCTTCCGTAGAGTTGGGGTTTGGCTGTTTTCTTGTTGTCATTCTGTCGGCCGTTTACCATCCGTGTCCCGTCTGCTTATCGTTACAGGCGCCAGCGTCGATGTCGCCAGCGCACTTGCACCAATACGTTACCACTTTGAATCATGTTCCGATGTCCGAATCGCTACCCTCTAGCCAAGTGAGTGGTGCTCTCGGGGAGGAAAAGAGGAAGCCCATGGTCGAACTTGTTGCTCTCTAGCGTTTTCTTTCGTTCGCCTTCCGTTTCTGTGTGTGTGTTTGTTCGCCTTTTCCCGGTTTTGTTTCGAGTTCTGGAATTGTGTACGGTCACTGTTGGCAATTTTATAGTCCTCCCGAAGATAGTTTGCATTAGCCTGGTAGCTTCTTGTCCACTGTTGGACGGTTTCGGTTTGTACTCATTTTGGTACCGAACAGCCGCAAATGAGAACAATTTTATTTTCCAAATTTAACAATCGCAAACATCGCTGTAGAGCCTGCTGTGCCTGTATGTTTCGTGATTGCAATGGCAGCTTAGATGCCGTTCTTTATGGGTTTCGAAATACGCCTAGTTTGAACGAGAAATGGATTTCTACCGCGCAACAACTTACGGAGGATATAAATAAACCCGAAATTAGTAGAAATATCTAGAATTTTTGTTACTCCTTTTAAGTTTTTTTCAGTAGCATTTTTGTATCCCCGCATTATTTGTTCTGCCAAGTGTCACCACCGAAACAGTGGTTGTAGAGAACAGAATGCTGTGGCTCCTAAGGTTGGCAACGAACGCTTTATTTTATTCTTTGTTGGGCTTTTTCGGAACGGTCGAAGTGATTTATTATTGCATTAAACAACCAAAATCCAACATCTTTGAGCAGCTCATTAGCTCGTGATAGTCATGTGCTGGTTTTGCGTTATGTTTTATATTCAAACGATATGTTTGTTTTTCTATTTTACTCCTTTTTAAGGTACAACTAGCACACCTTCAATCGGAAATGCAGCAACACGATGAGATGGGCAATGCCATCGACCACGATATGTCGGGAGGTGGCGTATGCGATACCAGTTCCGGAGGGACGATCTCGCCGGCGACGGCTCGAACCATGCGCCTGGAACGATTCGCTCTCGCTCTAGCACACAGCCAGGAGGAACTGAAACGGTAATTACGAACGACGGGAACGTCGTTTTTTCGTCGGGCAGATGAGTTAATGATCGTTGGTGATCAACTCCGACACTCAGGCATTCATCGTCTACTAACATTCCATTAACCTTTGTCCATTCAAATTTCTGGCCTTCTCTGAGATTGCTGATATTTTTCTCTTTAAATTGCTGCATGATCGGAACGGAAAAACTTTGGCAGACGGTCGCAAGGGGGCGTTCATGGATCGGACTTTCCGGGAGAATCCAGGTCAATATCATTTAGATTGTTTCCCTCCCAACCAGTCCGACTGCATGACGTTGCTAAACAGAATCGCTACAACAGTACGCTGACCAGTGCCATGTTACATACTCGTACCCAGCGCTTTCAGAACGTGTCTAGGTTATTGATCAATTCGGCCGTGCCATCGTCACTTCATCATCAGCGTCACTACCTCGCTCATCATCAACAAGCTCCACAGTCATATAATCGGTTCCATCATCACCATCAGGTGCCCCTCGCAGCTCGTCCGTCATCCGTTTATCGCTCGAAACTGAAACGGAGGGTACTGTTCCCGTCCATCACGCAGACAGTTGCCCGCGGTGTTGCTGCTGCTGATCATCCTCATTACCATCCTTATCATCAACCACTTAGCCATCCATACAACCCTCCACCATTGCTGCCCCTACAAACGAGGATCTCTTCACAATTATCGTCCCGTTTTCGGCAGCCGCAGCCACAGCAGCAGCGCTATCGATCACAGCATCGCTCTCCACTACACCTCTCTTATCCTTACTCGTCGTTGTCCCAAACACGCCGCCCGATGGCTCAGTATCATCGACCCTGTCCACCAGTTCCACCAAATCAACATCAGCCTCGGCAGCAGCAGCACGCGCATTTGAGTGATTCGAATCGATTTTCCTTTACGCGACGGCGTCCGCCATTGCCACCAGTGTTCCGACCAGCGGCGGTACCCTTCGATTCGAGATATGGAACATCCTCTCGGGGCACTCCTCAGTATCAATCGCGGCAACCGGTGGCACGACCGGTGCTGCGGTTGAATTTTAGACAAGAGACCCACTCGTTAAGCACGCCGCCGCGTATTATCTCCAATCTGCCCCTGATCGGTGGTGGTACGGCCAACGAATCGATGATCATCATCAACAACTCACCGTTCGCACTGACCGATCGGCGCTTTGGCATTCTGCATCACTGCTCGATGTCCGATTCCTATGTGTAAATTGTGGTCGGAACAACCAGTACACAATTTTTTGACAAGACTGAAAGTTTGAAGGCACCCGTAGAGCGCCTTAACTGCTGAACTAAACCGAGCCCCCTTGGTGATGCGCGAAGCGAAGGATCTATTTTATACATTTGTTTTTTTTCGATGAGATTTTTGACACTTGTAACGTTAAATATAGACGAATGGTACGGCGCCTGTCTCGAAACATTTCTGTGATATACAGTAGGCCTCGTTGGGGAAAGCAATGTGCTTCGTAGGGTGGGGGAAATGTATAATTTTTAGGCCATCGAAGCAACCAGTCGAAACCCATGATGGACCACAATTACCACAGTTAACCGACGCTGGCAGACGTGTGTCCTTTCGGTGTGTTAGCAGATTACTTGAGAAGGTATTTAGAAGCAGGCCGTCTCAGGGTGTGTAACTTATAGCGCTTTCGAAGCCACCTGGCACCACGCTTTCTGGCGTTCGTAAACCCCCTTTCAATCAATGGTTCGTCATCATGATCATCATTCCCACAACATGCGCCTCGTACAGTTCCTTCACAGCCCACCGCTAGAGTGTAGAGCGTATGGTGTACTACGACCCGTTATTGATGAGTCTCCCTTTAGGTCTCGAGTATCCTAGTAACTAACGCTAGTATGTAATCAAGTTGGCCACGTGCGTTTGGTTAATGCGATGTTTGCAACCGTACTTCCGAACATATCCCAAGCGCTACTTTGATTAGTAATGGAAGTCATTCGATTGTTCACAGGAACCATTTCATTGCCAGCAGCAACTACGGTATGTCGCCGCTTAACTCGCGCCATGGCAGCCAGGAATCGTTGAAGCATTTAAGCATGGTCAGCTCGCTAAGCTCCCTACAAACGCCGACCGCCAGTCGGGGGGATGCCGTTTCGGCGGCCCAGAAAAAGAAGGGCATCAAATCGAGCTTGGGCCGGTTCTTTAGCAAAAAGGAGAAGGTAAGCGTTTTAACGGATGGGGCGGTCCGGGGTTTCGATGATCACTCCAACCAATTCCGGTTCCGATTGCAGGCGAAGGGCGGTGTAAAGGATTCATCTATGCCGGACGGCTCGGCCAGCATGATGTCGATGAGTGGTCTGTCGCTAATCAGCGACATCGACTCGACGTACGATAACATCAGTGTGTCCGGGTACCGGCCGCCGGGTAAATCGAACCCGGTCGATTACACGCGACAGAAGAAGAAGTATGTTTTCGGGCGAGAAGGACGAGTGCCCAATCGGTCAAATTAATTGAAACACAAAACTTTCTTTCCGATACAGGGAGCACGACTATCGGCACGATTTGCTCGGTGAAGCAATGAAAGCGGGAACGCCGTTTGCACTGTGGAACGGTCCGACGATCGTGGCGTGGCTCGAGCTGTGGGTTGGTATGCCGGCCTGGTATGTTGCAGCCTGTCGTGCCAACGTGAAATCCGGTGCCATTATGAGCGCGCTCAGCGATACGGAGATACAGCGCGAGATCGGAATCAGCAATCCGCTGCACCGGCTAAAGCTTCGTCTTGCCATACAAGAGATGGTGTCGTTGACGTCACCGTCGGCCCCGCAAACCACGCGGACAACACTCGCTTTCGGTAGAGCGCACGCAACGGACGGGGGATCGGTGCCCACCAACCTACTAACGCTCGATTTCCACTCAACGTGTTTCCCCAGGCGATATGAACCACGAATGGATAGGAAACTACTGGTTGCCTAGTTTGGGTCTACCTCAGTACCGGACGACGTTCATGGAGTGTCTGGTGGACGCCCGTATGCTCGACCATCTGAACAAGAAGGATCTGCGCGGCCAGCTGAAGATGGTGGACGGCTTTCACCGGACGAGCCTGCAGTTCGGTATCTCCTGCCTGAAGCGACTAAACTACGATCGCACGGCGCTCGAAGAACGTCGGAAAGCGTCCGATAACACTCTCAGCGATGTGCTCGTGTGGACAAACGATCGCACCCAGCGATGGGTGCAGAGCGTTGGTTTGAAGGTAAACCCGTGGACAAATCTTCCGAACTGGAACCTGATATCTATGTGTTTTTCTCTTTCTCTCTCTGTACCCGCAGGAGTATGCCAACAATCTGCTGGAATCCGGTATACACGGCGCACTGATAGCACTGGACGAAAGTTTCGACGCTAACTCCATGGCCCTGGCCCTCCAGATTCCAACACAAAACACACAGGTACGGTGAAGTGGAGCGATTTCTTGCATCGTGAGTGTGCAATACATTCCCCTTTTTTTGGTTCTTCTTCGCAGGCCAGACAAATTTTAGGCGCGGAATTTAACAAACTACTCGAACTGTCGACCGAACGGCGCACAGATCGGGATTCAATCAAATCTTGACATAATCCTAGTCATCCTAGTCTAAATGGATAATAAGCGTAACTATTAATAATATTAAAAAAGGACGAAAAAGGTGAAGCAGAGCAAAAGTATATTAAAAAATAATAACGATAATGATAATAACGTAGCATTATTATCGCGTAATAATGAAAATAATTATATACTAACATTAAAACGGCATAACGACGGAATACACAAACTCTGCTCCACCTAGGCAGGTCGTCGTCGCGCAAGGCAGAATGGGAACGGAATAGGAAAAAGGGAACACCGACAGGGACGACAGAAAACATGAAAAGTATTTTACGGGGGATAATAAACAGAACCGTGCTTAGGACAGAGAGCAGGGCGCACAGTGTAAGCTGCGGAGCGAACAAGGTCGAATAAGTCGAATACTGCAACAAAGATACATACCAGCAGCATTAGCAAAAGCAAACCAGGCAAACGGGGAACTCTGGTAAAGGCAAGGACATACACAACTGTACGGTACGATTGATGGGACGAGGGCACAGGGGATATATAATAGAGGGAAAATAATATATACATACATTATAAATACTTACATGTTGAAAGAGAGTAGGGGAGCGAAAGAGAGAGAGAGAGAGAGAGAGAGAGATAGAGAGAGAGAGAGCGAGAGAGATTAAGACGGGCCCAGGGTGAATGAACTGTAAACGTGTCGACAAGAACAAGAGCAACAAGAGAGATATCCAACAACAACATTGTCATAACTTTTAAGGCAAGCGGTGCATCACTGGCAAAACGAAACGCTGATAAGAAGGGGGGCAAACCGAAACGGACAACAGTGCGGAACTATGTGTACACGGAACGGAACCAGTATCCAGAAGTGAGAAGCGGGGAACAGGGAACTAGAACTAGGTTTTGCAGGCCGGGCCGCTGCAAAACAGCTAAAGATACCACAACCACAAATGAAAACTGCTATTGTAAAGATACACACTTAAAGCCGCGAGACGCGAGAAAAAAGAAATGGAACAACAAATGATAAAAGAGAAAACTGGATTCTAAAACAAGCGAAAAAAAAGAGACGAGGCAAACCAACCAGAAACCAGACAACAAATACAAAATGCAATGCATCTGTGTTCGATACATTAAACAAACAATCGATCCGAGTTCTGTGTGTTCCGATTCGTTGATTTATTCTGGTTTTATGTGTATAATCGAACCGTTTTGGGTTTGTTCGTTAGAAACAAATAAGCCTTAGTACTCGAGCTCGTTGCTCACGATCCGGTGGTGCTGCTGTTGCCCTTGCGGTGGCGACTGCTGGTGCCGATGGTCATCGGCCTCGCCACGTTGGTGGTGGCCCTTTTGGAGCTTCTTTTGCAACAAACGTCGACGTTTCTCCTCATACAGCAACGATCTGTGGCGCTCACCGGCCATCGGAGGCACGAAGGCAGGCGCTGGTGGTGCACCGTTTACCGGGGCGGTGCCGTGCGATCCATGGTGTCTGGCAGCGTTTCGCTGTTGCAGCAGCATGAGCTGCTTGCGACGGTTTAGCTCACTGATGCGCAACGCTATCTTGGCGTACTTGCCCTCGTCGACGTTGCAGGGAAGGTTCTTGCGAATGACGTAGTACACGCTACGGTCGTGGATCTGGTGCGTCGGGTCGCTGCAGCGTGGCGTCAGCTTGTTGCTGTAAATGAATGCAGGCGGCCCGCCTCCGCCGCCGGTGGCCACCTTCAGGCGGTTGGTGGTCGCCTGACGCCAGTCGCTCATCGCGCAGCTACAAAGCCAGGGATTGTCGGTTAACCGCACTAACTGGACCGCTGGGGCGAGCCGGCGGAAGAACTCGCTCGGAAGCTGCGTCAGCTGGTTGCCATGCAGATACAACTCGACCAGCTGCAGCTGCTCATCAAACAGTCCGACCGGCAGCTCGGTGAGCAGATTGTACGACAAGTCGATCGTGCGCAGACGCTTGACACCGAAAAACGCATCCATCGAGATGGCACCGATCGCGCACCGGATGGCTTGCAGATCGGTCAGGTTCTTCATCTCGGCAAAGCTGTCGTACTCGACGAACGAAATGTTGCCGTCGAGCAGCCGCAGCGTACGTAGGGCACGCAACCCACGGAAGAGGTACTGATTGAGCGAGTCCAACTGAAGGTTGCGGATCTCGAGGACCTCCATCTGAGCGAGCCCCTGGAAGGGTTTCGGCGTGGCCACCTGAAGCCCGACCGTCGCGCTACCGATGAACAGCGAGCGCGTCATGTTGGCAATCACGAACGAGCTGTCGAATACGTACTCGATCGGATTTTCGCGCAGATCGAGCTTCGCCAGCTTCGGGAAGGGCGGAAACGTAAGCTCGGATACCTTGGAAATGTTGTTCGCCGACAGATCGAGCACTTGCAGCTCGAGCAAACCGGCCAGCGAGTAGTAGCTGACCTCTAGTAGCCGGTTGTTGGCGAGCGACAGGAGCCGTACGTTCGGCGCACCGTAGAACGCGAACGGTGGCAACACTTTCAGGGTATTGTGTTGCAACGAAAGGCGTTGGAGGCGCTCGAGACCGTACAGGAAATCAGGATGAAGCGAGTCGAGCCGGCAATCGTGGATGAAGAGTTCGGTCAGGTTGTTCCATCCGTAGAATGATACGTTGTTGGTACTGGCCATGTCACGCTTGTACACCTCGTACGGAACGATTTCGAGTTCGAACGTTTCAATCAGGGTGTTGGCGTGCTCATCGTTCACGAGCTCCTGCTCGTGATCGACGATCTCGTACGCGCTGGCTGCCTGCTCCTGGCCACTGGACAACGGCGGCTGAAGGCCCAGTTCCGCCATCGAAGGAACGATACGATCGAGCACGTTCGGTAGCTCGCTCCGTATCAGCTCGAGCGATTCCAGGTGAAGCCGTTCAACAGGCAGGCTGGCATCGATATCGAAACGTAGCAGATGTGGGTTAACCGATTGGATGTGCAGCTGCCGCAGCTGGGCAAATCGTTCCAGATTCGAGGCATTCACTGTCGATGTTGGGGAATTGGAAAGAAAGCTTTACTCGGGACACTCTTATTTCGGCGCAACCCAGACCCACATTGGTAGCGTTCCGTTTGGGAGGTGTAGATTAGCTTCAAGACGCTCGTGTCCAACGACAGTAGGTCCTCAATCTTCACAAAGCTCGCCCCCTGTCCCACCATACACAGGGCGTGTACGGTTGAAGTAGCGTCGTCACTATCAGACCCAACATCCGATGACGTATCCTGGAAAGAGCGGAGTCGGTGTCAGTCGGCCACACACACCCATTGCCACACGATACGATGTCCGTCCGTACCACGTTTTGCTGTTGGGCGTCGGATGTTTCACGTTTCGGGACACTTTTCTCCGAAACACGGTTACACATACACTCCGGTGGACAGTCCAGGAGCGCGAATCGTTGTTCGCCGTGTGCGGTGGCTTCAACGTGGCTGCTGAACTGGAACGGCACGAGAAACCCACATCCGGCGAAGAAAAGATATAGCATAAGTAACAAAAAAACGGTTACATGATAATGGTCTCTCAAAGTCCACATAAATCGGCGCGGGTTAAACTATAAATATGGATGAACGCTAAAAATAAAACCAATTCCACTGTGATAAGCAACACCGACCACACGGTGCCATGGTCGGTCTCGGAACCTTTTGAACCCGTCCGGGAGTGTGCCGAATCATTTTCTAAATCGGAATTTAACGCTTAGAAGGTTCGGGCGCGACACGTTTAGTAGATAATAGTGACAGAGCACGTTAAACGCCTGCCGCTTCAAAGCCTCTCTTCTTCAGTCCACTCAGCGGAAGTGGAATCTCACATTCCGGAATCACACCAGTACTTGATTCGAACACTAGAATTTGATGTCGCCCATTTGAATGTACAATTAAACTCACTGAAACCGTCAATGGCAGAAGCAGACACGTGGCAGCCAACATCAGTAGGGTGACCCCACTGTGTGGTGTCATCTTCAGTAGTTCAACCTCGGAACCGCAGAAACACTTGCTATTCTCTCGCCAGTCGGCGGTACGTATGCGCAATCCGACAGTGTCCTGCCGCAAGACTGCTCCGTTTCAGAACTCTTTCAACGTCGTCGTAACGTGGCGGAAGCTGCTTATCGTCTCCGTAGTGGCGGAAGCGCTGTGTAAAGTGGTATCGTTTAAAGAAGTCAAAAGAGAAACACAAATTGATAAAAAAGGGCCCAGCAGGAGCAAAGATATCGCTCACAAACCGCCCTGATGGAGGCAGCGTGTGTCGTCGCTGCCATACTCAGCAGTAGAACTGGGAAGTGGTCGCTCGTGGTTGGAAGTAGTCCACTGGGGATCGCGACAAGAGGGTAAACGGCGATGGATGATAGGCGAATGGAGAATCGTCTCCGGGGAGTTTTCTTCTGTTGATAAATACTCGGTTTGCCACCATGAAGCGACCGTGCGTAATCGTGGTGATGATCTGCATCAGCTGGCGGGGCTGCTGTTTTTGCGTCCGTTATCCTCACGCCACAGGTCTGTGGGCAACGGAACCCTTCCTTAGGAGCAGAACCGTGTCCAGCCATGTGTTTTGATTTCGGCTTCGGAATCTGTTTCACAAGAATAATGGTCTAGGAAGAACTGTCTTACCATTACCAAGTTTCGGTGGATTGAGAGATTGAACACGCATTTTGTTTTTCAATGACAAATTCTATACATATTGCCGTAGAACTGATGATTTCTGAAATGCGTTTAGTTCATCAGCGGCCGTTGATTGTGGAATGCAAATAAATTAAAAATAATAAAAATAAATCCTTCAGTGTCCGATTCAGCGCATCCAATGCTTCCTCATGTGCCGTAGAATACTCGTCCGATACAATATCGCGTCAGATGCTTAGTGATATTCAAATTCTTTGGCAGTTTTAGTGGTAAATGAACTGTTCTGCCGCCATCTAACAGAGATGCTATGAAACGACAATGTATCCACGACAATATTGTGCGAAAACAATTGTGGCCATAGCTTGGTGAAGCAGCTCAAATGGTGGTCAAACAATGACTAAAGGCCAGGAATTACTGGGTATTTGGGTGGGACTTGAAAGGAATCGTTTATTATGAGTTGCTTCCATGTGGTAAAACACTAAATTCAGATCTCAACTGTCAATAACTGCACCGTTTGAAGCTAGCGATTAGCCAGAAACGGCCAGAATCGACCAACGGAAAAGGTGTTGTGTACCATCAGGACAACGAAATGTAGAAACACGTCTTTAGTAACTCGCCAAAAAGTCCGGAAGCTTGGCTGGGAAGTTTTAATGCCTGTCGCCACGGACCGAAGAAAAGGTAGCCACGGAAGTCCCTTTCCTACAGGAAAAAATACAAAACAACAGAAAGGAGCAATACTTATTCTATTTTCATCTTACCTTGAATGCTCACCCCGAACGATTGGCCACTCTCAACCTTCAGCCAGTCTGCCAAAATAAAGCCGAAACACTTTGTATTAAATTTGCAATAATTTATTCTATTTATTGGCTTAATTGATGAAGCAGAAACTAGTTGTCGGCCGCGAGTGGCGTGTAGCGAGTGCATTGAATGATCGATTCCACGATCGGTTTGCCTTACTACTGTTCCTCAATGTTCCTAGCAAATTTTGTTAGTGAAAACAATCGCTATGAACGCACGCTCGCGTCTTCAAACGCCGGTTTCCCGCGGCGTGTCCTATCCTACCAGTGATTTACATACACAGCAAATGAAAGTGAAAGAATTATGAAAACGGACAAAATAAACGCCTTCGGCAACGCCAGCTTTTTAAGTACCGCCGTTCTGCTGCTGTACACTGTTCAAGAACGCCTTCCGGTGGACCTCGTTGATGCAATCGCACCACTTCAGCGCGAAGCCTTCGGGGTCCTCTAGGTAGTAGCAGCGGTTGGGCTGCACGGCGCGAGTGCGGACGGAAACGGAAAAGTACAACACATCAGTGGACCGTTAGTGTGGTTTGCGTGGCTGCACCGTGGCCGTGCCGACTTACCGTGTGTACGTAGAACGTTTTAAAGTTTTTCGCCTCCACCGACAGCTCGGGCGTCCAGGGGATCTCGCCCTTCTTCACCATGTTCACCGGATCGATGTAGATCAGTCTTGGGCCGGTGGTGAGCAGAAACATGCGCCGCCTCGCGAACAGTCCCTTCCGCTTATGCACGAAGCCGTACTTGAGGATCCGTTCGCTCTCGGCAAACGGTTCCCACACGGCCAGCGTGCCACTGTCGTGCTTGCTGCCATCGATCGCCGTGCCTTCGGTGAACGATTTCGTCAGCTTTAGCGATGCCGCCCCGCCGGTGCTGCGGACCACTTTCGCAGGGGCCACTTTGGCCCCTCCTCCGCCTTCCCCTCCGCCACCGTCGGTGTCGTCGTCGGACACTTCGAGATCGGCCAGCTTGAAGTCGAGCAAGCGCGTAATCTGCCGATCATCCAGGCCGGGCTTCATGCCCTCAGGGAAGTAGTTGGCCGCGTTGGCCGCGACCGTCTCCCCGTGTAATACTGAGTCCTCGGAGGATGCCATCGGAGCCGGCGTGCTGCGCAGCTGCTCGAAGTCGACACCGCGGAAGAACGGATGTGCCCGCAGCGTGCAGTAGCGCGGTTGATCGTGTGCACCGAGCCGTTTGCACTGTTCGATCTGTAGCAGGCGTGTCACGAGGTCCTTCGCGACCGGATCGAAGCCCTCGCCGTAGTGCACCTGGCAGCGGAGGATTTTCTGAAAAATCAGATACTCCGACGCGGCCCGGAACGGCGGCACACCGCACACCATCTGGTACACGGTGCACGCGTACGACCACAGGTCCGAGGCAGGGGAGGACGGGGTGCCTTTCAGGATTTCCGGCGACACGTACTGTGCCGTGCCAACAAAGCTGCGCCGCTTGGCGCCCCGGGACGCCGGATAGCGCTCTTCCGTCTCGTCACTGTCGTCCTCGTCCTCGTCCTCGTCCGCCTGACGAGCTTTTGCTGCCTTCGCTCCCAGCACCTGTTCGGCGTGCTTCCGGGCGGACGACATGGTAGGCGAGGAGGGAACGTTGGAGGGCTGCTCCGCACTGTTGTGGTTCTGCTGCGGTTCGGGTTCCACCAGGTCCTCGTAGTCGAGCTTCGAGGAACCAAAGTCCGCCATCAGCACGTGCATGTGCTGATCGAGCAGAATATTTTCCGGTTTGATGTCGCGGTGCAGGATCTGAAGATCGTGCATTACCTCCAGCGCGAGCAGTATTTCGGCCCCATAGAACCGGGCACAGTCCAGCGTGAAGGAAGGTCGCGACAACAGCGACAGTAGCGTCCCGTTGCAGGCATACGTCATAACGAAGTACAGTCTGCTGCGGTCCTGAAATGTGCAGTACAACCCCAGGAAGCCGGGCCGTCCGCTCAGCCGATTGAGCACCTCCCGTTCGCGCTTCACGTACTCCTGTTTCTTTTCGCGCAGGATCAACCGCTTCTCGCACACCTTGACTGTAGAAGAGAAAGTGCGAGAAAGCAGCGCAATAAGTCTATGGAAGCAAACGGCAGTCACGACGTTTGTGCATGCTCATGGTTTCGGACCCACACACACACACACGCACACGCGCGCGGATTTTTGTTGTTGTTTTCAGCTTACCCGCGTATTTCTTCGATGTTCGCGCCTCTTTGGCCAAATACACACAGCTGAAACTTCCCTCGCCCAGCAGCTTGCCGAAGTAGAAATCATTCGGATTCATCCGATGGCTGCTGCCACTGCTGCTGCTCGGTGGGGGACGGTTTTCCATCGTAGTAGCGCGCTGCCACGGATGGCTTGTTTGTTGTTATTGTTGCTGCGAGGAGCGAGAAGAAATCGGAAATCAAAAATCGGACACGGATTAGAACATCACCTGTACAAAGTTTGGCGCTTCCGTTACTTCTTTAGCTTTTTCTGCCTTCTGGCGCGACGATGATGCAGCACGGGGAAATTTCGTGACTAATTCGGGGCCACCGTGCCCCTATCGTAGACACAGTTCTGCTGCTTCTTCCGAGTCACCGCCGCACATTGCCTGCTCTTCGGCCAGACGATCGTCTTTCGCCTTTTCCTGTAATTACCACGGCTTCGGCGGGTGATGAAAACCGGATGCGGACAATCTTTGTATCGTTCCTTTCTAAATGATTCAGAGCTGCTTGTTTCGCTACTGTGCGCGGGAGCTCACGTATTCTCCTATAGGTATACCACGGAATCCCCGACCTGCTATGTTTTCGGTGGAAGTGCTCGCCGACACTGTGAGCTGTCAACAAGGTCACTCATTTTCCCTCCAATAAACGGCCTGCGTTAAAAACGCCGTTTCGCAAGAAATGATGATCGAAAACGATGCACAACGTGGCCCGGTTCGTTTTCAGCAATGCGCCCACCGATAGTCTACCGTGAGTCACCATCCTGCCGCTTTCTTGCGTAGGTGTTGGCCGGAACACGGAGATGTAACTTTTAAACATTCGAGTTACAAGCCACGCTTTGAGGACGAGTGCTCGAAATGAAACTCTCCACAGCAGTGGCACTTGAAACGAAAACATATCGCCCGCGTTTAACACCGTGGGTCGAGTGTTACGCACACGGTTGAGCTGAAGGTCGCACGGCGCTTATGTAGTTTTGCTACACATTTTTGGTAAAACCACTTTCGCAACCTGGGCGCCAGTGTTCTAGCGAACCAGCCGGGGTCAAAAAAGACCCATTCTCAGTGACACTTTTTGTGCTGCAGGCTGGACGAAGCGCAAAACGGCCCGCGAAACGATTGCGCGCCCCACTGCGCGAACCCTACTGAACTCCCGAACGTGCGGCTGTAACCGTGGATGTCATGAAAAAATTCAGTGTTTACTTGTTATCCAGATAGAATTACGGTATTATTGAAAGATAAATTCGTTGTTGGCCATCCGAAAAAACCCCTTCGTTGGCAGCAAAATGGACGCAGATAGCTCGTTCCTGCCGGGTAAGTTTGTTCTGCGCCCGCTACGGCAAGGGTGCGGCACCCCCGGGCGGGAGCTGGCCCATAAATCGGCTGGGTATCTGCAGCAGCTGCTGCTAATAAGAAGCAGAAAAGGGAAGGCAAGAATGGGAGGAGCAAAAACTCTCAATAGCAAATTATGCGTACACGGTGTAAATACGGTCGGGCCGATTCTTCGATTTGTGTGCTTAAAATGGTGCAGTTCGCACCGAACGGTGGCGAACGGGGCATTTTGTGTGGTCGGTAACGCGTACAGAACACCAGCGGTCCCAGCAGCGGCCAGAACGTAGCAAAAATTGATATTAAAAAAAACATATGACTAATCGCACTGTTGGCTTGTGTGCGGAGGGCATCCACGAAATGCACGTATGACGACGGCGGTTCCGGTGTTGTTGAGATTTTTTTTGGTTTTTTTGCTAAATCAAATCTCTGAAAGGCCAAGCTATCACAAAAAATAGACAATGTGTGCGTTGGCCTCATTTGCGTTGGGCAAAAGCCCTGCTAACCTGTGATAAGTTTCCGACGCAGAAGAAGAAGAAAAGAAGTGGGTATGCCGGTGAACAAAGTGGCACTGCGGAATCAATCGCGAAATTCGGATGCATCCCGTCGGAATAGTGTTTATTACCACGTATTTCGTGTGCTTCCAGACAAGCTGGACATGGACCCGGACATGACGGATCGGTTACAGCAGCAGCAGCACCAACAACAACACATCGTGGTATTAGACGAAGGAGCCTCAAGCAGCTATTCCCGAGTGTCGCCTCCCAAAGCGGTCATAGACAGCAGTCCACTGCAGAGCGCCATGGACAAAAACAAAGAATGTAAGAAAACCTGCCCGGCAGTTCGGTCACCGGCCGGCATTGAACTCGATGTTGACGGTTTGTATCCTTTCCGTTCCTTTTTTTCCCGTTAGCACTGAAAGTGAAGCTGCTCGTGAGGCGATCCTTCGATCAGCTTGTGCAGCAAGGAATTATGCCTCGTGAGTATAAAGCCGCCTCGGGGGTTAGTCTGCGCCCTTGTTCACACGACCGTTCCGTTTCCCCATAGCCCTGAAAACATCGCCGGCGATCTACGAGCAGCGACGGCAGCTGGAGCGGGCCAAAACCGGCGATTTGCTCAAAGCGAAAATCAAAAAGCGACCCGATCGGGTGGAGCTCGAGCAGCGACACATACTGGAGCACTGCGACAGCCACATCGATCCGAGTTTGGCCGAAAAACGGCGGATGCTCGAGAAGGCGCTGCTGGTCGATCATCTCAACTCGAAGATATCGCACCGCCCGGGGCCACTGGATTTGATCGGTAAAAACATTCTACACGCCGACGAACCGATCGAGCGGATAGTGAAGGAGGGCCTGGTGGACTACACGTCCACGTTGGATGACGCCTCGGTCCCCACGCCAACCACGGTCGGTGAGGGGGAAGATTCGCTCAGCTCGGAAGGCGAATCGCTGCAGGGTGTGGCCGTTGCCCTGGTAGCCAGCCAACACGAACAGCAGGTTGCGCTGTTACCCCATGCCGCCACAATCCAGCTGCCGGCAGTCGTGGGACCGTCGCCCGCGACACTGCCGGCTACGCAGATTTTAACCGTTCCAACGGATCACTTTATTCAACTCGAACCGGGGATCCCAATCATGGGAAACGATGGTACGCTGCTTGCTACGATCGCCACGCAGCTCGTCACACCGACCACGACGGTGGCCACGGTGGCGGCCGTTCCTTTGGCGGCGCAGGGAGCGAAGGAGAAAAGCCGAGTGCCCGCGGTCGCGTTGCGCTCGATACTGCCAAGTGCCAAGCCTGCCGGTGAAGTCCCACTCACCCTCTCCATGACCGTAGCACCGTCCATTGCGGCCGATTTGAAGCACCACCTCAGTAGTAGTAGCAATGGTGTCAGCAGTAGCACCACCACCGGCGGTTGCTCGGCCGGACCGGGGACCAGCATCGGCATCGGCGGCGGTAAAGATAAATCGTCGAAGAAAAAATGCAAATCCAAGACCATCACCAAGGCGCGGTCAATCAAATTCCACGAGTACAAGGGACCGTCCGGTTCCCACAAAAGCTCCTCCGGTAGCGGCGGCGGCGGCGGCGGTAGCTTGTCGAGCGACAACAACTATCAGCTCATCATGAAGCAGCAGCACCTGCTGGAGTACCTCGAGGAGATGTGCAAGAAGCCGACCGGCATACCGTCACCGTCGTCGTCGTCGTCGAACCGCGACCAAATCGCTACGGATGGCGAGGCGGACACAGCGGGAACCGGCGCCGATTTGACACCGATCGATTCTCCGCTCGGTTCACAAAGTGGAGCAGCGACGCCAGCGCGGAACAAAACGAGCACCGGTGGCACCGGTGGCGCCACGGCTGGCACGGATCTGTCCATGGACGCACTGAACAAGTATAAGGTGTCGCAGTTGAAGAAGTACTGCAAGCAGTACAATCTGCCCGTGTCCGGCACGAAATCCAACCTGATCGAACGGTTGCGAGCGTTTGTGAAAACGGCCGATCTGCCGGGCGGTTTGTTGCACATTGTTTCCCCCACACCGGTGGCGGATACCGGTGGCGAGAGTCTGGAGCTAGAGGACAATCTGTTGGCCGAGCAGCAGAAGCGCATCGCCGAGCTACAGCTACAGCTGAAGCGTAGCCAGGAAGAGCTCGAGCAGTTCCGTTCCATGTGCACCAATCAGTTTGCGGCCCCGGGTGCGCTGGACGCAGGGCCGGTGGTTCCCATTCCGCCACCGCCGCCACCACCACCACCACAGTGCCCGCTAGGGTCGGCGCCGAATCGTCATCATCTAGGCGACGTGCTCGTCGCTCGTTCGCCTTTCTCCATCGCTGCCGACTCCCCGATCGGTGAGGACGGTGGTGGCAGTATTGCTGATTCCACTGGAACCGCTGACCCCGGTCCCGGTCCGGTAGTTTCGAGGGTGCTCGAGGCGGGCTTCTTCCTTGGCGGTCTCTCAACGGCCGATTCCACGACGGTGGATTACGGGCACGAGATGGAGGACATCATGCATGCCGAGCTGACGGCCACCACAGCTGCGCCGACGGTCCCTTCGGCGGCGCACTCAGTCGAGCGCAGCCCAACGCACCATGCGATGCTGGATAAGGTGCTGGGACAGGTGCAGCCAACCATATCGGGCCTAACGATGCCGGATCCGGTGGTGGAGGACCGCGGGCTTGTGGCACCGCAAGTTGGTGGTGTGGTCAGCGTCGTGCCACCGATTGGCGATATGCACGATCTTTCGCTCAGCATGAAATCCGTCAAGTTCGAAGCGCCACCGGATACCGGTGACGACTCCATGCAGCAGGACGCGATCATGCTGAATGACTTCGGCGACATCGATCTGGTGGACTTTCAGATGCACTCACTCGACAGTGACGGACCGTTCCCGATGATAACGAATCACGACCCGATGCCGGTCACTAGCAGCACCACGGAACATCACCATCAGCACATGCAGCATCATCATCATCACCACCACCAGCAGCACGCATCGCCGTCGTCAACGGCAACGCACGGCACACTGAGTCTGTTTGGCGTGCAGAATGATCCGAGTGGCATAAAGTTACTGTCAAACAGTTTTCCCGATCATCTGCACTCCAGCGATGGGCCAGGAGTGGTCGACGTGCTGCAACCGCATCAAACGTACATCAACAACAATGACATCCTCAGTATTGCCGATGATAGCGATGCGTTGGGATTGCTGGAGCAAGACGATCGGCAGATCGGCCTCACGGCACCCACCTCTATGAAACTGTTTCATCAGCATCCTCATCTTCAGCATCAGCATCATCATCATCAACGAGAACAACAACAGCAACTTCATCAGCAACAAAGTGACAGTAACAATAACAGAAACAACAGTTTCGGGGCCAACAGTTCGATAGGCTCGTTCCGGTTTGCACTGCAGCAGCAGCAACCGATAGCAAGCAGTAGTAGTAGCAGCGCAAGCAGCAGTCCGGGTAACTGCTTTAAAAGCCCCGCAGTTCCCGGTCAGCAGCTCACAGCCAACAACGCCAACCTTAGTAAACCTCAGACAACGCTCATCCTCACACCGACCAACCATGACCACCAACACCAGCAGCAACTCCACCCTAATCATCACCCGCATCAGCAGCAGCTGCTCCAGCAGCAGCAATCCCACGATCAGTTGGGCCAAATCAGTGCCGCCAGTGGCAGTAGCAACGGCACACTGATGGGCGAAGACATTGAATCGTTTCAGGACAATGCTATGGATTTTGAGAGTTTACTCACGAACGATGAAGCGGAGGCCGATGGCGTGCTAACCGCCAACACCTGCCACCGGATGATGCTGGACTGTGCGCAGGATAAGCCCATGTTTAGCTTCTTGCCGGAAACCAGTATATTAGACTACTTTAACGAAGATTGTAACGGGCACGATTACGAACTAAAGCATCTGGAGTACTAAACGCGAGCACCCTAACCCGCACGCTGAAAGCGACCAGGAAGAGATAGAAGCAGAGAGAGAAAGAGGGGGCCAACATACACCGCGGGAACAAGCAACATCCGGGAGCTCCGGGAAAAGCGGATACACGGGATCATCGTAGCCGCGAACCCAAGCCGCCCAAGGCACGGTCGCGATTGGCCGCGATGCAAATGCGAACGTGCACGGATGATGGCGGGCGGTTTTCTTCCTTAGGCCTTTACCATGTTTCTTGCTTTATTAGAGTGCTGATAAAATATTAACGGTTTATACTACGGAAGTAAGGAAGCGAACGGAGCGAAAACGGAAAACCTTAAAAAGCGAAACGGAATCAGGAGCGCGCGCGCCGTCGCATCATCTCGCGGTCGTTTGCCGCAGTTCCGGATCGGGAGCGGCCATTGCGTAGCCGAGCTCGCGCAGGGCTCGCGTAACGTCGACAAACACGTGCGGGTCCTCGATCGTGGCCGGGATCGTGATGTGCTTGTTGGCAGCCAAATCGGCCATCGATTTGCGCATCGTTTTGCCTGAAATTTGGGTGAAACAGGAATCGGGAATCTGAGTGTTTGAGGGAGAGAGGGAGAGCCCCGCGCCCGGCGGACACCTACCGGATCTGGTGCGTGGAAGATTTTGTACTTGGGCGGCCAGCTTGAACGCAGCGATCGGTCCGATCACCTCCCGGATGATGTTGATCAGCTCCACGGACATCTTGGCCGGCGGCTTGGCTACGTTCGGTTTCGTCACGTACAGACAGAGCGGTATCTGGCCCTTGGTCGGTTCCGGCACGCCAAACACGGCCGCATCGGCCACGTCCGGGTGTCGCAGGATGGCGTCCTCGAGGCTGGAGGTGGAAATGCGATGACCCGCCACGTTGATCACATCGTCGTCCCGGGCGGTCACAAAGATGTACCCGTTCTCATCCTTGTAACCGGCATCCATCGTATCGTAGTAGCCCTGCAGAACGGGAACGGAAAGGAGGTCAAGCGGTCGGCCGGAAGTGAGGGAACGCAGCGTACGCTACCGGAAACCGTTGGAAGTACGTCTTGCGGAACAGCTCGTCGCTGCGGTACAGAGTCGCCATGTTGCCCGGTGGCAGCGGGAGTTTCACGGCGATGCGCCCCAGTTCGTTCGGTTTCGCCTCGTGACCGTTCTTGTCCAGCACGCAGATATCGTACCCACAGAAGGGCAGCCCGGTCGTGAAGGGTGGCGTCTGCAGGTTCTGCGAAAATCCGACGCACGTGGCCGTGATGGCCGAACCGGTTTCCGTTTGCCACCATTGGTTTAGCACAGGTACTTTGAACGTGTTGCGCATCCATTTCTGCAAAGCAGAACAACGACAGGTTCATCGTGCAAGCCTCGTAATAGGGAACTACCGGCGGCACCGGGCCGCCGGGAATGGACTTTTGGATGAAGAATTAACGTTAAGCGTAAGAAGGACTTGTTTTGTAAGCTTCCTCTATTTAGCGTTAAGACTCTAAGGCCAACTAATATTCGACGCAGGGCGCAACAGGCAGGTATTGAGGAGTTGAGTAAGCACAGTGTAATCCGAATATAGTTTTTATATAGCTAGGACAGTCTTATCAGCTTATCGGAAGTAAATGCCCCTCGAATTGCTCATCACCACTTCACGACATTTTCTTTTTTCCTTAGATCTCAAATTTGTAACCCATAATATTATGTTAACATTATGTCATTAACAATAGCTTGTGATAAATAAATCTTCTACCGACATAAAACGTACTGACTGGGTTTTACTTTTGCCCTTATTTTTGCCCCGCACGAACCAATCAGTGTTTTGTTACGATCGATCAGAATCGAATCGCATCTCGAAAAATGTAGTCATTCACTCTATTCCGGCATTACGTAGGAGTTGTTTATTCAGCAGCTCAGTTCAGCGTCAACAGGCTGCAGCTGGTTGAGCTGAGCAGGTCCCCTGTTGCGGCTATAAATAAAGATCGTTACGCATTCGCCGTTCGCCACGGTGTCTCTCGAAGTGCGTGGGACGGGTATTGGCCGAATGGCCAAGGGGGCGGAAACGAACAAATGCAATCAGAGCAACGAAACGTTTCATTCAGAATCCGAGTTCCTTATCAGAGTTGATTAGAGGAGCTGCCCTTATCGGAACATGATTCCATGGAACATGGACCGCCGTAGCATACGGTGATGATGTTGGGCTGCTTTTTACCGCCCAATTCCCAGTTTAGCATCGCTTTACACCGTTTGTCAATTCCGCGTGTCAACAAACCGGAACTGATAGGCGCCCATCATTGCCACCCAAAGAATTTATCGCCGAAACCCTCAAAGGGAAGCTCACCAGGCACCAGCAGGCTTTAAGCTTCTCCTATAGTAGCGCCCAGCCCAACCTAATGCTTTCATTGACCTGCGGATTGTACTGTAGGATACTGAAAACTTACCATTGTTTCTAGATCGCAGTGCTCTCCGGCGATGAAGATCGTGCGCAGCGATTTAAGGCTATACTTGCGGCTGAAAGTCGCTTCCGGATCGACCCGTCGGATCACGCGAAAGGCCGTCGGCACCGAGAACACGGCACTGACCCGGTGCTGATCGATGATCCGGAAGTACTGTCCCGGATCGGGGGTCCGGTCGGGCTTGCCTTCGTACATGACGCTCGTGGCCCCGTAGAGGAGTGGCCCGTAGCAGATGTACGAATGGCCGACGACCCACCCAAGATCCGACGCGTTCCACCAGACGTCGTCTTGCTGGATTCCGTAGATCGTGTTCATCGTGTACATCAGCGTCACCAGGTGGCCGCCGATCGGTCGCTGAATTCCCTTAGGTTTGTCTGCTCGGTGGAGGAGGCAAGTGGAATGGTTTAAGACACGCTCCCAATGCACGCGAGCACGCGGGCTACCTGTCGTTCCTGAGGTGTAGAGAATGTACAACGGATCGTTGGCATCGACCGGCACACAGTCAACCGGACTGTCCAGGGCACTCTCCCAGCTCACGTCCCACGCGTCGTCCAGCTCCGACATCAGTATGTTCGCGCGACGGTATATGATGTTCTTCCGGGGCTTCCAGCGAGACATGGCCACAGCTTCGTGCAGGATGTCCAAGTAGTAGATAATCTTGTGCGGCTCAACGCCACAGTTGGCCGCAATGATGACCGTTGGTTCGGCGTGCTCTATTCGCGTGCAGAGTTCACTGGCCGCAAAGCCTAGTTCCGTCCCACCAAGGGAAAAAGCAATGTCATGTCTGATTTCCTGGCCCATTGGGTAGTTTTGGTAAAGAAAAATCTCATACCTCCAAACACTACGGAATGCACGGCGCCTAGGCGGGCCGTGGCCAGCATGGCAATGATGACCTCCGGTATCAGGGGCATATAGATAACCACACGGTCGCCCTTCTTAACACCCAACTTCCGGAGGCCGCCGGCCAAACGGGAAACCTGGCAATGAGGTTGGCGTCATTCATGTTGTTAGCTGTTTTCAAACAAATCGAAGCTCATTTCCGAGTGGCCATCAGTTGTGCCTAATCAATTTGCTTGACCAAATGTATTCAAGGTGCATACGACCACAAAATAAATGGAGGCGCCAATCCAAAAACTCCGAACTGGTTCGAACCGACAACGATTCGATGATCGTGCGATTCGATTACGGCAGCCGTGTGATCGTTAAAGTTTGTGCCTTAAGGCAGCAGGATTCCATTCCGGCTGTGATTTCAGTAGATTAGTGCGGGCATTCAAATTTACCATTTCGTTCATCGAAAGCGTATCCGTTGACCACGTGTGCCGTTCGATCTTCAGCGACTAATGATGCAAATATTTACCTTATCAAACAGCTCATTGTACGTCACATGGCGAATGGTGTTCGTCGTGGGGCTGTCGTGAATGAGGGCCACCTTGCTGCCCTTCTTGGCCAGCACATGCCTATCCACCGCGTTGTAGCACGCGTTCAGCTTACCGCCGACATACCTGACGAGGAGTGGAAATGTATGATACGGAAAAGTTTGAAATGCATCTGCCCTTGGCCGCTAGTCCCAGGGGCTAAATGTGTGATGCACGAAAGTCACTCATTGTCACGACCCAAAACGGACCTCATAGTCCTCCGCCCCACAACTAGTTGCGAGGCGTAAGATGAAACATAAATACACCGCGCGCTCACTGACGCTCACAAGCCGCCAGGACCTTCATTGTCTTCATTTTCATATAAAGTGGTAGGCGGCCGGGGCCTAGGATTTGCGTGGTCTGTCTCCGAAGAAGGAGCAAAAAAAAGCAACCTCCAGCGGGCGCTCGTCAACGCTGACACACCACACATTATGCGCAAGCGAGTGCAGAGTTGATGGATATTGATTGCGTTTTGTGGAAAAGTTTATTATCAATGCCTCCCAAAGGAGTCCACGTACCCCGGCGTGGCCATCGTCCATGTGTGTGTCCTCAACCGTGATGGCCCTGTTGTGTGATGTGGCATGATTTATGAATTACATTAAATAGGCCCTGCCTAAGGGAGGTTGTCAAAATTGTGAATGAATCGGAAAAGGGCTGCCAACGCACGTGGTTCGCAATCTAATGCTTTATCTCCATTGTACTGGGCTGGACCACCATTTTATGCAACTTTTCAAATTATTCAGCATTATTTTCTTTCATCCTGCTTTTCCTGGGTTTCATTGCTGCAAGTGTTACACAACTGGCAGACTTTCACTGTTACAGGAGATTCACCAGCCCGTATCCTTTTCTATGGAGAAAGAACTGACAGGACGTCTTCGTCGGCAACTTTTCACCCATTGCGACAGTTTGTCCGCACATAGTTACCACTTTGTGAACGGACTGTTGCTATCGTCCAGCACTTTCTGCCAGGGCTGATCCCAATCGATTAACTGTTCGGCCAAATCGCCCCAAAATGCCTCCGGTTGCTCGATCGACTGGCAGTACGCCTCCATGTACAGTGGGCTCATGACTTCCGAGTAGCTGGAACACTCGGGCGGCACTGCGGAATCACTATTGTTCGACGGAACTGGCTGGTCCATGACGTAACGTACTCGGGCGCTTCTCAAACACTTTCGCTCAAAACTCCAGGCTCCACAGAACGCACTCGCGGCTGGCGCACGGGGGTTGCTCGGGCTGGGAACGGGGACTAAAGTAAGCGTGGCCAACGACTTGGAGAACTCGATCCCGAATGACCACCAAGCCGACGGATTCGGTCGACGGTGCGCGATGGACTGATGTCGAGTGCTGCCCCGGACAGGAACTGACCAACGTTGGACGGGTTCTTTCCCTCTGCCACCCAAAGGAGGCCACCATACGAATACCTTAACTTTGGCAGACCTCCGCACACCGGGGCATTCGGCTCCAGCGGCAGTAGAGTTTCCCCGAAGTCGATTAGCGTAAAGGTAAAGCCACAGTCCCATTAGCTGGCCGTGGCCGATTGTGTTACGGAACCAAGGCCCCCCAAGTCTGTGTGTGCGGTGTGGCCAGAACCACCATGTGGGTTCTGCGTATCCGCGAGGATAATGTATGCCATCACCTTTGCCTTCGTTTGCCTTCGAAAATAAAACAGTACAGGTCCCACAGCCGCGAAAGTCGCGCTTCGCGTTCGCCAGCGCGGCCAGTGTTAAAAAGCTAAGCATTTTCAAACTGCATGCAATTGACTGCCGATCCGGCCGAAAGGTCACCGCGGGACCGCCGGCCTCGAATACCGTGTGCTGGACCCTGCCGATGGGGAGGCCGCTTTACAGCGTTTGCGGGGCATTAAAACTAAATTTCGGATTTTGAGGTGGTTCTAGGTTTTCTCCAGCCAGGATTTGGGGGTTTGCACCCCAGAAATGGTCTTTGGACCACATCGATTGCATGTTGTCGTGAAGTTCGGCGTTCGAAAAGTGGTCACTAACGCGACCCGGTCCGCGTGTGTCCGTGACGGGTATACCACGTGACGAACGCGATCCCGCGGATAATCGGTAAGTGCCGTTGAACTTTGGTGGAATTGGGCTCTTACGGTGGGGTGCGTTTCCTGATTCCCAAACCAATCCCCATTTGGCACCTCCCAGTTCGATGGCGAGCTTTTGTATGTATCGTATGCACTAAGGTAATACTCAGGAATGGGTTCCGTTGCACAATCGTTCCGTTGAGTTAGACAAATTTAAAGAGTTATTCGGTGGCAATATACACGCTCCAGAAGGCAGACGACTTTAGGTGTAATCTTTAAACCCTTGCACCCGCCGTCGGTCTTGGGAACAGGAGAAAGTTTCGTTTTCGTTCATCAACCCGAACCGGAACCGGAGCGTGGGCCGAAGTTGAAGACAAATTGCTGGTCATACCGATGTTCGTGGCTTATTGAATGAATTTTTAAAAATTAATCGCAATCATTCGCAATCGTTGCGCATTCCTCTTGGCGGTGCAGTCAAGCATCGCCGAAGGACCACCGCCCGTATGTCGCGGACGGCCGGCGAGTGATCGCAGCTGCCGCGGTTGGTTACCCAAGGATACTCAGGGGAGCAAATTGCGAGATTCGTATTAGCGACCAGCGGAAGCTCAAGCGGAACAGCCACCAAGGGGAGGAGGTCATCTGTGGAATGTCCAGCACAGGACGACCACCGAGGGCACCAACGGGCCGAGTGTTTTTCTGCGCCGTCGCAGCGCACCGCAGCCGCTGGGTGTCTCGACCGGGGGATATAAATTCCTGCAGCATGGGCCATTTCCGAACGAGTTTGTCTGCAATTTGTCAGCACGTCGGATCGTCGGGTCGGGTTGAACAATCGTGTGTGCTTTCGCAGCTGAATATCTGCGGTTTCTGACAATATCTCAATAGCTCTAGGGAGCTTTACCCATCGATTCAGTCGAGTGTTAGCTTTGTGTATCCAGTAGAGAGTTTTAAGTAGTCATGGCCAGGTAAACGAATGTTCTAGCGTAACAGTATTAGCAGTCGAGTTTTAATTGAATAACAGTTTGCAATCGATTGTCGGTTGCTGAGAAATAATATGGACAAGAGACTAGTACATGGTTGAGAAGCATGGAAATTTGGTTAAGAACTACTATCAGTGTTCGTGGTTCGTCCGTAGATCATCCGATCACCGATTAATCGGTTTCCATGCGAAAGACGTTAGTTCGAACCCTGTCATCAACTTGACTGTAAAATTTAAAGTTGGTGTTTACTAGGGCTCTGTCCATTCTAATAATAATAAAAAACAGTAGTAATGATACTGTCCGTGCTTGCGCAATTAATTAACTCCTAGTTTGAAACGAAGCGTTACTGTCCTGTTGCATCATTTTTAAACATCGTCTCGTTTGTTCCGCTGTTTGCAGCCATCAGTTACCTTCGCTAAAAATCACGTGCGCTGTGCTGTTCCTGTCGTTGGCCTTGGTGGCCGGTGCTACGATGCCACCACTTTGCGAGAACCGCCTGATTGAAGATCTGCCGCCAAAGTTTCGAAAAGTGTGCGCAGCGCTAGAGAATTCGAATCAGTTTGCGGAAGCTCTAAATGCGTACATACGAAAGGAGGCGGCTGGTAATGGTAGGAGATGATTTCTCCCGGAACACTACGACCAAGGGCTCCGATCACATAATGCCCCCGTTTAACATTGCAGCTTTCCTTTACCTGGACGACGATATGCTGGTACCGGGACAGAACGGAAAACGAACCGATGTGGATCACGTGTTTCTAAGGTTTGGCAAAAGGCGCTAGGCTCCTCGCGTTTGAGCGGCCCCTACTCTGGCGACATTCGGCGACAGGACCTTTCACCACGGCGAGACGTGCAAAATGAACGAGCTACATTCTGAAGTCAGTATTATTGAGAATTCATGGAAATCAATGTGTAGTCACTTAAGCAGGGCACAATATGTTCAGTTTCCTTAGGCGTATAGTTTCACGTAACATGAACTGAACTCTCCATTCCCAGACAGCGGCGTGGTATTGATGTAGCCACACCATTAAAGTACAGTATTATACAGAAAAGCCGAGTCAGTGACGCGACACCGTTTCAGGTACTGCTGGAAGCCGCCGCCGGTCATAGCAAGAAGTTCGTGGGGAACAAATAAATGTACGATGTACTGGATGGGTCGAAAAATATATGTTTGAAACATTTTATTGAACGCTATCGATGTGAATTTTATGTAATGTGGCTAAATTTCATACCATCCGAACGTAGCGCTACCGCCTTCAAAGTAACCAAATAAATCAAGGTAAAAACCAATTTCCGAACAAAGTGGGGCATTTTACAACCCTTTTTCCTTCGAGTGGATATTCGCATCCAACATCAAACTGCGCAATTTAACCACAAGACCATGCTGGTTGTTGATCCAACGAAACGAAACGGCTTTTGAATTGCCCGCCGTGCCATTTGACAGCTGTCAATCGGCGCGAGCAAAAGTAATGTCATCTGGGTGGTAAAAAGGAAAACATACACAGAGTGTGTGGTGGCATCGTAACGAAAATGTAAAGTACCTCTTGTTATCAGAAAAGCAGCAGGTCGCCAGTGTTTCGGCAAAATAGTAGTTAATCGCAGTGCACTAGGATTAGTTGTTGGTCGTTGCACAAATGTAGTCATCGCTCCGATCGGAAAAGATGCCGGGAAAAGTGAAGGTAAAGGTCCTCGCGGGCAGAAACTTGCCGGTGATGGACCGCAGCAGCGACACCACCGACGCGTTCGTGGAGATTAAGCTCGGAAACGTGACGTACAAAACGGATGTCTGTAGAAAAACGCTGAACCCGCACTGGAACTCCGAATGGTACACGTTTGAGGTAGCGGACTGAGCTTTGGGGCAGATTGAGTTTTGTTTGCTTCTTACGTACCGACAACCGTTCGTCATTGTCCGTAGGTGGAGGATGCAGAGCTGCAAGACGAGCCAGTGCAGATTCGGCTGATGGATTACGACACCTACACGGCAAACGACGCGATCGGGAAGGTGTACATCAACTTGAGCCCGTTGTTGCAGTAAGTAGCGAAATATTGCGAACGGGCACCGGAAATGAACTTTGCGCTACGTTTTCCCTGCCCCGCACAGCTCGACCAGCAAATCCCGCACGGGCAAGGGTTCAATCATGTCCGGGTGGCTGCCGGTGTACGACACGATTCACGGTGTACGCGGTGAAATCAATGTTATCGTAAAGGTGGACTTGTTTACTGATTTTAACAAATTCCGCCAAAGCTCTTGTGGCGTTTTGTTCTTCCATTGTAAGTGGCAATTGTTACCCTGCACGGGATGACCGTTTAATTGAACATCCATCCATCGCTCTAGCACCCAACATACCGTACGGGTATAGTATAGCAATGTATCACGGATTCGTCGAGGAACTGATGGTCAATGACGATCCGGAGTATCAGTGGATCGATAAAATTCGTACACCGCGTGCATCGAACGAGGCACGTCAGCTAGCATTTATGAAACTATCCGCACAGGTAGGGATGAAGCCTGAGACCAGACTAAGGAACGTTGTCGCTCATTTGCTCATTTGGTTCTGCTTCAAGGTACAACGTAAAATCGGTATAAAAGCCATCGAAATTGGCGCCAATGCTGTGATAGGATACATGCAGTGTTTCGACCTCGAAGGCGACGTCGGGGTAGTTGCACGCGGGATCGGGACGGCCGTCTCGTTGACGAAGATAAATGAATCGTTTTCGCAGCACATCGGCGAAGAGCTGTTGGTGGAAGAGTAAGCTTGCCCCGTGGGTGACCGTGACCACGTTCCTTACTACCACCAGCCCCAATTTCAGGCACAAACTTTCTGGAAACTCGGACTTTGTCGAATTTATTCGACGACCGCCCGGTATCGGTTCGGAGACAAACAACCCCCACGGCACGGGCAATAGTCCCACCAAACTGGGCACACCGACCGTGGCTTGCTTGCTGGCGAAAGAAGGTATCGGTGTGCCGATGTGCCGACGCTCTTCGGATTCAGATCTTAGTATCACCCCCAAAGGTAGACCCGATTCGGGGTTTGAATGTTCTTCCTGCAGCATGAACGGTTTGGTTTCGCTTCCCACAGGTAGCTCATGTCCGCTCGACAAAAGCATCGGCACGGTGCGCAATAGCGCCGGCAACAATGGCAATATCACAAAATCGATCATGCTTATGAACTATGAAATGCTGGAAATGTTGGAATATCCGTTCTTCACCATGACAAAGTACCCGTCGGGAATTATCCGTCACATAGGTACGGGGTCGGACACATTGGCGCAGCATCGACTCAAAACGACAGTTCGTGATTTGATTCAAAACATTCTCTTCGTTTCAACAGGTGCCACCGTAACTGCACGCTCGGTGAAGCTGCTGGAACGTGTACCGAACCAAAACGAGCCCGAAACCCGTGACAGCTGGTGGAGCGAGATCCGAACCGAGGTTCGATCTCACGCACGATCCTTAGGATGTAACGTGATTCTTGGTTACGTGGAACAAACTACAATTGAGTAAGCTGCAGGCCTTTTTTCGTTTGGCGTTAGGCGATTGGCCAGCAAACTGATGGTAACATCTTTCCCAGTGACGACATATGTGTGCTTTCTGCAACGGGGACGGCGGCCGTGATTAACCTTCATTTCGGTTGCGACCACGTGTGGACTGCCGATGCGCCCGGACTGAACGTGTCCGGCGAGGGGCCGGGTGACGGTGCCGGTAAGGAACACATGACCTCCTCGCTTGATAGACAGGACTTTGATCGCGATTACAGCATTTCACGGGAGCATACTCCGAACACCGTCGAAGGAGAGGGCACACTGATGGAAGGACCGTCTGGCATGAGCAACAAATGCTCCATGTGTCACGTACCGTACTCGTTGGGGTCCGTAAACTTCCGTGTCCACGCTGCAAAGTGTTCGATGTGCAAGTAAGTCAAGTAACCCCACCGCCCAGGAAGCTTATTAGTGGCCCGAGAGCTTACGGATCGAATTGTTTCCGACTGCCACAGAAACGGTGTCGTGCCGGATGTATTGATAACGACGATTGAGATTCCCGAGGGAATGCCAATAACGGGGCGCGGCTGTCTGATCCAGGCGCAGTCGTGTCGCATCAAGCGGGACCTGAAAAGTGAAGCGAATGGGAAGGAAATATCGGACGCACTGCCGTTTCTCGAGTACGAGCTGCACAAGCTGCTGGTGAACAAGCTGAAGATCAAGGGAATGAACGCGATCTTCGCGCTGCGAGCAAACATCACGATCGGGGAGCGAACGATCGCACTGGTTGCAACCGGGACCGCCGTCTATCTGACACCACTTCCCAAACCGTTGCTACCGAAGATCGTCGACGGTAGCACGTATCCGGATAGTCGCAAACTGCAAGAACTGCAATCGATGGTTCACGGTATCGTCGAGCGAAACATTCTGATTTACCAGCTGACAACGGTTGGCGACTCCGATGTGGACATTCTGCCACTGTCGGGTGGTGGTGGTCCACCGTCAGGGGCAAGGGAAGAGCGCGACGGCAAGGAGCTGGATTTTGCGTGCATGCAAAAATCGGCCTGCGTGCTAGAGGTGGACGATATTGTCGATTTGGACCTGCAGATGATCGCCAAGGAACCGTTTGCACCGGAGTAAGTTTCGGGGCGGGACTTGAAACGGGGGACGTCCAGAAGTCTAACGCCCCTTCCCGTCTTCTTTTGCAGGGGTTTCTACGTAGTCAATGTACAAACGATGCCCGGTATGGCGGACGTGATGGACAATGTGCGACAGTTTCAAATGTTTACGCAAGTTTGGCGCGCCAAGCAGCTGTTTGTGCAGCAGCACACGACACGCAATTTGAACAAACACTTCCAGGGCTTGCTGCGATTGATCTACTTCAAGCTCCGTTCGATGGTACCGTGCGTGGTGTGTGATCTTCGCTTCAAACTCGATCTGCCAGAGCCGGACGAAATTCAGATCGTCGTCACGGGGATGGCCCTAGCGCTCGGTGATGGGGCGAACAAGTTGAAGCGCAAGTGCAGCACGCTCAACCACCAGCCAGCGGTTGCATCACTTAAGGACAGTTTGGGTTCAACGAGGAGCAACAACGGTAACAACTCCGGAAGGGGCAAGTTTGGGCCAGTTTATAAACTAAAGTGCACCCTATTAATTGCTTCCACAGAGGATGAGATGATGTTCTCGTTGGACGAAGATTCGATGGACACTTCGGGACCTCCGCCGGGCCCACCATCCATGACCCCGATACCGGTTTCGGTAAAGTCTCTGAAACCTGCTCGCAGCTCGAAATCCTCCACCCCGTCGCATCACGCCAAAGTGGGACGTTCGGGGAAAATGGTACGTTATAGAATGATTGTGGAAAGCCGCACCGCATCTCACTGTGGCCCTTTCACTGGCAGGTACCCTTGAAGGATGGCTACGGCGTGGACATAACACCACTGAGCTACGTTCCCGGCGGCAAGGTGGAAAAGTATCTTGGCAATTTGAACTTTTTCTTCATTCGCGAGTGTACGTCGATCCGGGAGACGGGCGGCATTTGCGGATTCGTCCACAGTTTCATCTCGGAAGTGCTATCGATCGTTCGATCGCACGTCACTTCGCTGGGCGGGAATGCAATGATTGCATTCTATCTCAACGATCTTACGCTGCAGGACAATGTGCACAAGAATCAGGTAGGTGATCTTTTCATACTGGCCGTGTTGCTATTCGTTTGTGTTTACTGATTCCGTGTTGTCGTCTCTGTGGCCTCTGTTTCGGTGGGGAATGTTTTGAATGTTTTTTTTTCTGTCAAATTTATTTCGTTGACTTCATTTCACTCGTAATATCATTTTGCGGACAAATTAGTCACGATCAGGCATTCCCTGTGCGCCCAAAACCCGTCCCCGTTTCTCTAAATTGCCATCTGATTCGCCATTCGTTCATTTCTCTATATATTCCAGGGCCAGTGTCTGATCAGCGTTGGGGGTGACGTAGTTTTCGCTTCGTTCCACAAGGACGAAAAGTGATAGGAGATGAGCGATGTGAATGGGCCAAACTAACGCAACAGGAACTAACAATCCGACTAACACGTTCACGCTAAGCACCATGATCGCACTTTCTTCCAGTAGATACCACGCCAAGGGACGGCGGCAAATAGTAGTAACGATCGTTTTAGCACATTGATAAAATGAAATGCTAATGAATGAAAGATTGCGTTTCGATTGCGGTTTGCGTGCTGAAGTGTTTTTCTGTTTTATTTCGACATTCGTTAACCATCTCTCCGATTGGTTTCAAATCCAATTTTCACATTTCTTCGCTTCGATTGTCTACCGTTTTGTCTGTCTTTTGTGATTAATCACTTTTCGTTTCGTTTCTACTCTAACGATCTTCTACATTGTCGTCCTGTCGTGTGGCTGAAGGATCTTTTAGTAACGTTGTGCGCTCCGCTGTGTGCGTTGCCGTTTGCTTCCTTTTTCTAACAGTCCCCCCAATGACGACACCCCCCAAGGCGGTTGGGTGGCGTCGTTCTAATACACGATATTGTCTCCCTTATAGCTTTGCCATGGGCGATGAAAAGTCGTTCCTTACAATTTAGTCGCCGTTAAATCGAGTATAAATATGAAGGTATAAAATAAAAGTTATCAGAAACAACAGTAGCAGTAGCGATTCGACTTTTGCGCGAAACACTACATCGGAATGTCCGGATCCAATTTTAAACGACCTCTGCCCCATAGGAATGCGTTTGTTTCGTGCCACGCAGGGAAACCTGTTTTTCGCCCAATTGTCGATTCCGCTCCGTGTGTGTGTGTTTGTGTGTGTGCGGCAGCATATTAGTGGCCACGTTCACGTGGGGTGCTTCCAGAGCGTTCAGTGCATGCGCTTCTCCTCACTTTCGCTCGGCTCATTTAGCTTTATCCGTTTGGACAGTTCCGTGACAATGTCTCTGTAGATGAGCGGATCGAGATTGGTGGCCAGCATGTACACGATCCACCAGTCGCCGAGGTCCATGTTGTCCGAGATTGTTTTCGCAACATCGCGCGGCACCATCCGGTTCCGGGCGTTCAGTAACCGGGCCCTCACCGAGGGCACGAAAATGATGATCGCCCTGTGTTTTGGGTGAGATAAAAGCGGTGGTTTAGTAATTGCTAGCGATGGCCTCACCGATTGATTGATTACCTGTAGATAATGAGTCCCGCGAGAAGAGTGGCCAGTATGATGTACCAAAACCAGATGAAAATGTACGTTTTCTCGTTGACGATATTCAGCGGCAGTATGCACATGGCGTCGTGTTTCTGGATCGATCCGGTCGGGCCGTACTTGTAGAAGTTACACTTTGTGACGCGCGGAAACACGTACACCATCGGGTCGGCCCTTTGCTCCTGCGGTTGGTCCGAGTACTGGAGCACATCCCAGCCGTACGAAAGGAACTCTCCGTTGAAGAACTGATTCATTAGCCACAGCTGGACGACGATGTTGATGAAGCACAGCGCCTCGCAGACCCAGTACCGTACGACGTAGATCTTGTGGTGCTTCAGGTGGCCGAGCAGATAGTCGAGCAGGACCTGCTTTTTGGCACACTTTTCCTGCTCCTTGCACGCGCCAATGTTCAGCCCCATCACGATCATGCGCATCAGTCCACCCTCGACGGCGTCCCAGATGAACTTCGGCGTGTAGCACGCAATTGCCTGGTGGGAAGCCGGAAACCGTAAATTAGAACCTTTCCTTCGCCATCACCCGCCCTTCGTGGACATACTTGGAAGAACAGCACAAAGCACACCCATTGGTAGTAGGTGTAATATTTTTTCGCATCCTCATCGTCAAAGTCGTTCGCTATACCGGGATGGGCCACTTCCCGCCCGACCTGCCGCCGGAACGCATCCGGCATCGTGAACGTGCTGGAGATCCAGCAGAACGTGTTGACGACATGGGACGGCACGCCGCCGACGATGCAGCTGATCGGATTGCCCACATACTGGGTGGCCGTGATCATAAGACTGCACGCGAGCAGCAGGGCCGTGGTGAACGTGTTGTGCAACCGGAACACGATGTTGTCCGTCTGGATGTCCTGCCACTTGAAGTACTGCTTCAGGCCCCCCAGCAACTTGAACATGATGGTGCCGAGTGTGTGTCGTTTATCGTCGTTTTATCACGTTTAAATCGTTCTCGCACTGACGCTGAATGCTTTCATCTGTTCCGTTTCTCAGAGCACCATCTCGGGGTCTCGCGTATCGCACACTGGGCACACTGAAATGTGAAGCAAAGAAAGGAACGGAATTAATCTCAACACGACACGACGACGATCGATGCAGCCGATAACCTTCGAACTGGTGCCGTCGATCGTTTAACGCTTCTCAACTCTGTTTATGTTTGCTACCGTGCACGAACTGCGCATTCTCCCCCAAGGGTCCCCTCTCTATCACTGGGACCCCTCCATTTGGCCCTTAGATTGATTTGCACTGACGGAATTCTCGGGAAGCCTTCTGTTTAGTTTATGATAAAGTAACATTAAGACGCTGCCCCGTCGGTAATTTGCATTTCGCTTAGCAAAGCAACACAGCCTCCGGACGCCGGGCCATTGTGCGCCGAGGAGAAAATTAAGACATTCAATTGGGCGAGCACCACACACGGAGCAGCGAGGTGGTCGCCGATCGTTTCGGTCGTCAGCAATTTCTCGTGTGCTCACGACAGCGTCCCGAACCCACCCCCGGAACACGGCGCACGGGCGGAGGTCTCCTTTGAGTGTAAACAGTCGTTACGTGTTGGACACAAGACGGAGTTTATGAGCACTGACGTCGTTTAGAATTCAGGAAGCGCGGCTCGAAACGCGACGGAGCGCCCTTATCGCGTGCCGCTACGAATTAGTACCGACGTGGCAAGTGCTGCGTCTGCGAAAGCTGCGCGATGGGCACTTGTGTAAACACAACGGAGCCACCGCGGTGTTGAGACCTCCTCGAAGTGAGGATGTGATGTTCGGTTCCGGCAAGTGTGCCTCAAACAGGGTGGGCTTTTGTGTATGGAAAAGGGGACCATCTTTTCCCGTTTCTATTTTAAATTGGAATTTTATGTCCCTTAAAGTCACCACTAGACGGTCGGACACTAAACTCTCACAGCCGATGGATCACGTAGGGAACTCATGATGCACCGTGACAAAGTGCGCGGCGATCGTGCGCGTGCGGCGATCGTCTAGCGTGTTATCTGGGTTAAGACAGTGCACGCGGGTAAGCTGCTTTTGCTTTGGCCGGGTTTTGTGGGCAGTGAGTGCTCAAATGTGTGTGTGTGTTAATTGGTTCCGCCCGCGGAGGGCTGAACTTTGTCGTCCTACACACATGGTAGAGGAAGCCCAGCAGCCGCAGGACAGGGCGGCCGCCACAGAATACCCTTTCCGTGCGATCGTTCAAAATTCTAACCGCACGATCATCAGCGAAGAGGCACGGACAACGAGAGACCGAGAGAGGAGACAGAGCGACGGAGAGTGAGATAGTGAGAAAAATGTTTGTGGGGAAGGGACCACGAAGTCGTGTTGGGACACTAGACACGTGCACGGGACAGAGACAGGGGGTGCGCGAACGGGCGAAAGAATGAAACGGAATCCAATTCCTTCCAATCAAAAATTCCAATTCCATTAAGGCCGGGTCGCGGCCGTGCCGCGCGCCGAGGCCGGCCATCCGTCGCGTTCCCTGGCCGGGGCCGGCTTCTGAAAGCACTCCCGTCGCCGCCGCCCAGCAGTGGACCTGGCGGGCGATTTTAATATGCGAGAGACGCTCAAGCTGCTGCCGCTGCGCGGGTCCCTCCGATAGCCAGCGGCGACAGTTCCTCGACAGATGATGGCGGATTGCGTGGCGTCTGACCACGTTTCGTCGACTAGTTTCCCCTTCTGTGTGTCGGCTGGCAAGACACGGGCCACTGCTGCTGAGGTCAGTGGTCTTTTCGGCCTACGGAATGTTTGGTTTGGTCGGGTTCGTGAACCACCGATCGGACAGACCTGCAACAGAACGCCGCAACGACCAGCTTCTGGCACCGCTGGACCGATCGTACCAATGATCACCACTTGAAAACCACTGTCCACAGCTAAACATGCGCACAATGGGTCCAACGGAACCGTCACTGTCCCCGTGAGAGGCCACACGCTATTTGCGATCTCCATCAGTCATGGCCCCGATTGAAATGGCCACAACACGCGCGATGGTCACGGTGCGCGTAACAGGGGTTAATAAAAATGACACTTGTCGGTCGGTCGGTCGGTCGCTGGGTCGGTCGGTGGGCTGCCGCCGTGGTCGGCTGCGTTCTCTGGCGTAATCTCCGGCCGCATTGACGACGACGCCATTGTTCGTGCTCATCTTCTTTACGCCCACCACCCACCACTCCTGGTGTTCTGGCGCGCACGCAAGATGAGGCGGTGGTGATGCTGCGGCCCGCGCCTTCCCAATCCCCTGGCAATCCGGCCCCCATTTGGAACCACACACACACACAGTGGTCGTGGTTCGCACACACAATTATCTGTGGACTTTTCGGTCCTTTTTCGAGGGCCCCGAAGATTCCGCTTCGGCCGTAACGTTCTTGAGCGCCCCGAGTTGGGGTCGCGCGCACGACGGAGGGATAGTGAGAGAAAGAAATAAGAAAATTGGGGCCAATTTCCAGCTTCACCGCGCAACACCAACTTACATATAGGCCGTTGCCGCTGCCGCTGCTGCTGCTGCTGCCGTTACGTCTCCGTGGCGCTGTTGCTTTCCCTTTGGCCCACCTCGTTGACCCCGAACAAACTCCGGCGCTGTGCTGGAAGCTCCTTTTAATGCCACACACACACAGCCGCACAAACATACGGTTTCGTTTCGTTCTCACTCGTGATCGCTCCTTCGATTATATTCAAAAACTTGGCACTTACAGCAAAATATTATGTCAACCTTGGGTCAACATTAAGGCACGGTTCAATCTCCCCGTATTTTGCGCCACCCCCCGCCTCCTAATAATGGCCGTTTGCGAAGAACCTATTACTTGTTGACCCGCTCATTAGTGATTCCACTGGGACCGCCGCCGCGCCGAGTGCGTCGCGAAATAATGTCAACGCAACAGACAGACGGAGCTCGGACACCCGAATCGATTTCGGTCACCCTTTCCGCCTCACGGCTATGGCCTGTTGACAAACCATAAACCAAAACAACTGGCACGCGGTGGCGGGCGCTTATCACAAACAATCGAACCAACGCGGGCGATAGGCGAAAAATCAAACGAAAATAAACAATACCAGCAACAAAACGGAACCGCGAACGCACGAACCTCCGATCCGTTCCGAAAAAAAAAGTGGTCTGCACGGAGGAGCGCAAAAAGGGTACACACAGCATAGCTGGCCGTAATCATCATCATCGTCGTCATCATTTCTCTCTCGCGCTTGCTGCTCACTCATTCGCTTCACTCTCCGCGTTTCTAGGGTTGCGGCGTTTCGGTTTCTCGCTCTCGCACCTTATCCGTCGTGATGGTGCGCTCTCGCTTGCACCTGTGAGAGCGGCGACGCTTCTCACCACATCGGCCAGCCACTCTCTCTTTTACGGGAGATTTGTAATCCATTCCCATACAAAAAAGAAGCGAGTTTGTCGTATATGTCCCGCTACACTGGTGATCGACGCGATGATGATGCTGCCATGGAAACCTCGAAGGACCTTCGGATGCTGTACTTCTTCTTACTTGGCTTCTCCGGTGACCTAGTCTCGTTTTGGACACGCTTTACAGTGACCGCCAAAATCACCGTCAACGATCACGCGCGCGCGATAATGTTTTGCAAAATATTTCGTTCTGCATCATTAGCTGCTTTTTTTGTTGTGATCTGCGATCACACCGTTCGCAACAACTTTCGGGGCAACACAAGTGCGGGGTGCGCTTCGCAGATGCCAAGAAAAACACCGCCAGCAATTATTGCTGTTCCGTGACTGCCGGTGCTGTCCGACGACGATGGGCACGGGCCGTGCGCCTAATCACACAACCCATTTGCCGGTCCCAGGCCGCCCCCACCAGTAAGGAGAGTGACAATGGAATACGAACCAACGTCGCGGGCCGACTGACCAGCCGGTGGCCGGTGGTGGGTGGGAAGGCTCATTATGTTTGGGTTACCGAACTGGCTTGGATTGTTTCTACAACGCTCGGGTATTGGTGGGAACATTTCGAACAATCGTCGAACGTCGCGAACGATACGCCGTTCTCCGGGCGGCGCTCCGGATGTACGAACGTTTGAAAATCAATTTGCCACAACCCCTGGAACAGGGCGACACTGTGGTGACTGTTTAACGAATCGCGCTCAACTCACCTGCAAATATGGCCACCGGGTGTGTCGCGTTGACATCGCTATGGCACGCTTCCGACTCGACTCGACCGCCGTCTGCCGTCGCTGCGCGCTCGCGTTGGCAGTTCCAATAAGCACTACTCACGAGCACTTACAACGAATGGGTTATGCGTCATCTTCGACATTCTTCTTCCAACAACCTGCACCGTCGATCTTGACCCTCACGCGGCACCTCACACTGCGAAGCGCGGCATGGTGGGGCGTTCGTTTTTAACTTATAGATGTTTGAATATTTACACAATTGGTACTGTTGAAATTCGAAAAGTATAATTTATTTTTGGGGTTGAAAAGTCATGTGCTCGACTTTTCCACTGATCGCTTCCAGATCTTGTTCGCTAGGCTTTCTTGTGTTCCACCTCATATCGGAACCGGGTGTCCTTTGTCGGCGTCCGACGGTTTAGCAGATCGTCCTCATCGAAAGCCCCGTCAACCGTATCGATACTCAACGCCTTACCGTGCTCCTCGAGCGGATCGCTGTTCACCGAACTCATGCTCGTCGCCGGGTGCTGCAGATCGTCAACGATTCCTCGTAGAACTTTGCGGAACAGGTGGCCGTCCATGTTTTTGGCCAGGTAGTACAGGAACAGCCATTCGCTGAACTTCAACCGGTACGTAACGATCTCCACGTCCTGCGGATTCAGTCTCCCGGGGCTGGCCAGCGACAGTATAGCCGCGGTCAGCTTGGTCCATCTGTAACGCCGCAAAACACCGCAACATGAAATACAACCGATCGCAGACCGGTGCTGGATTTCGCACAAACCTGTTGTGCAGCACCAAGGTGACCAATCGCCAGACGATCGCCAGCACGGAGATCGTCAATAGCGCCACGTACCAGAACCAGAGAAAGGTGAAAATTTTCTCATTGATCACATTGAGCGCCATCACACACAGGGCGTCGTGTTTCTGGATCGATCCCGTCGGACCGTACTTGTAGAAGTGGCACTTGGTTACCTTCGGAAACACCGTATCCAGCACGTCCATCGTGCCGGTGAAATCATCCGCCAGGAACCGGGGTCCCAGGTCCCAGAACTGGCGTCCCAGGAAGAGGTGCGTGAACACCATTTGTAGCACGCAATTGGCCAGGTTCAGCAACTCGCAAAAGCAGTGAATCCTCGCCCAATCCGTGTGCGCTTGGATGTGCTTAAAAAACTCATTCTTTACGGCGGTTAGTTTCGCGTCAACGTTATCCCGCGACAGGAGCGTGTACTTCGGGCCGATCGTGATGTTGTCTTTGGCCGCATAGTGCTCACTGAGTTTGGCCATGTGCAATCCCTCCATCAGCTTCTTCAGTCGTCCACCTGTGTAGCGAGTTACGCGGTTCGGAGTGGTGCCGTGGAACCGACCATATAGTAGCCCTCTTACCTTCATTCATGCGCCATATCTTGTGCGGTGCGTAGAACGTAAGCGCCTGCAGGAACAGAACAAACGGTACCCACTGATAGTAAGCGTGCCGTTTCGTCGGATCTTCGCTGTACATGGGACCGACTCCCGGATGGGGCAGGTTGCCTTGCTGGAGCAGCGTCTCATTGTAGTGCCGGATCACGGTGAACGTGGTGGTGAAGAAGCAGAACGTGTTGATGACATGCTCCGGTATGGATCCGCCCGTGATACACCGGATGTGCTCTCCGATGTACTGTCTGTCGGGGTGATGAAACTTCGTAACCTTGTTGCCTTACTATCGCCCTCCGTCGTCCCCGTACCTGGAGGTGACGAGCAGGGTGCACACCAGCAGTATGATGAACGTGGCACGGTAGTGGCACTTGAACGCCAAATTGTCGATCGTCACAAACTTGTACTTAAACTTAAAGTGTGGCGATAGTACGGAAAACGTATTCAACATTCTGACCCCGGGGCCGTCGTCAAATATCTTCTATGCTGTGGCTACGATTCACTTCTGTGGCTGACTCAAGCGACCGCCTGGGCAGGGCAGCAAAACCCTGTGGGCACTTGTGGCGATAATATTTTTGAATCAACGTGCGATAACGTTATCGTTATTACCTAGCACCTAGCCCACACACAATGTCACAATGACGAGGACCGCTGAGGGCAAGAAGGTGAAACAAAAACGCCCTACACGCCTTCTGTTCTACATTTGGATTGCGCGGCCCCGCGCACATCGGGAAGTTGGCCAACTTGGGCCTCGAATTGCTCTCGATCGAGCTGGAGATGGGAAGGTGATCGATAGGCGCCCACTTTACTCTGCTGACACTTCTGGGTCAACCGGTTTCAGTCCGTTGCAATTTCATTTTTTTGTCGTTTCCGTCTGTGTGTTTAACCTTTACGTTTAATATTATCATAAAGTTGACAGTTTAATACTATCCACGGTGAATCATGCTTATGACCCTAGACATACCAGCGGGTCTTGTGGCGTAATCTGGGCATTTGTTTATCTTAACCAATATTTGCTCTCCGTCGTCATCCTTATTGCATCCGCCCGTGCTCCATACGCGCCGTGGACGGACTCAGAATTCACTTTCTCAGACTTTACACCACTCGCCAATCAGCTGTTGGTGTCCTCGTCCTCGTGTCATGCGCCGTACGACTCGACCGCTCCAGTCGGGGCGAGGGCACGTGAAGGATTCCACAGGACCCGTGTTTGACAGCGCCCTCGGTGGACGTGTGTCTCAGTTTTGGTGGTGCAGAAAATGTAGTGAACGTTCTCCATTTTCCAATCAATTTCTACGCACTCCGTCCGGTGCCGTCTGTGCAAAATCCTGGCCCCTCGATGGAACGTTAACTCGTTGAGAGCAGCGTGGAAGGGAGTTTTGTTGCGGCGGCGTTAAGCGGGTGTGGTCCTTTTCTTAAAGATCTGTAGCTTTTGTGTGCACCTGCACGAGAAGAGGAAGAAAAAAAAAGCTTTTGAAGGGTGTGTACCCAAGTAGTCCCGAAGGCCTAAAGGTTCCACAGACACCATGAAGAAGTTCGTCCGAATGCTACCTCTTTCCTGTTTGCTGCTCATGAGCCTCGTGGTACCGCAGGCGCTGCTGGCCCAGAAACCGACCGGCAGCGAGAATCCTTCGTACTACAACATCGGCGGTGTGCTGAGCAATAACGAAAGTGAATCTCACTTCGCCACCGTCATTGCCGTAAGTGTTATCTAACCGCAGGGCGGAGATCCGGTTCTTTGGCCCCGGGTCGCTGCCGCGGTGTGGCGCATCAGGTTTTTGACTTTCTCCGTCGTTTCCCTCGTTCCTGCTGGCAGCATCTGAACTTTGACCAACAGTACGTGCCCCGCGGGACGACCTATTACGACAAGACGATTCGGATCGATAAAAATCCCATCAAAACGGCACTCAATGTTTGTAAACATTTGATCTCGCGCAGGGTAAGTGAAGCGTAGTACGTTGCAAATATTATTTGCATCCCGATTTGTCTACATTTTCTCTCGTTTCTTACTGCGCCAGGTATATGCCGTGGTAGTATCGCACGAGCCAACGGGAGATCTCTCTCCGGCAGCGGTTAGCTACACGAGTGGCTTCTACCAGATCCCGGTGATCGGAATCTCATCCCGAGATGCTGCGTTTTCCGATAAAAACATTCACGTGTCGTTCCTGCGGACCGTTCCGCCGTTCTACCATCAGGCGGACGTGTGGTTAGAAATTTTGAGTCACTTTGGCTACACGAAGGTAACGTGCCAATGTTTGCTCGGACGATCCATTTTGCAATTTACACGCGTGGCTTCTTTGTTAGGTTATAATCATACACAGTTCCGACACGGACGGACGGGCCATGCTGGGTCGCTTTCAGACCACCTCACAAACCAACTACGACGATGTCGATGTGCGGGCGACGGTTGAGTCGATCGTCGAATTCGAACCGAAGCTGGATAGCTTTAGCTCGTACCTGATGGACATGAAGACGGCTCAATCACGTGTCTACCTAGTATACGCAAGGTACGGCCGATACGGCCCTTGCCGATGCCGATCCGCGGTGGTTTTCCATTCCATTTTTTCCACCTTGCAGCCAAGAGGACGCGCACGTTATATTCCGCGACGCTGCCATCCACAACATGACCGACTATGGGCACATCTGGATCGTGACCGAGCAGGCGCTCAGTGCCAACAACACCCCGATCGGAATTATCGGACTGAAGCTGAACAATGCAGAAAACGAAACCGATCACATCAAGGTAATCAACAACCGGCGGAGGCCATGTCGGTGCCGGCTTTAGTTTGCTAAATGGACCACATTTTGTCGTCGAAACAGGATGCTATCTACATTCTGGCATCCGCCATCAAGGAGATGACGGTGAACGAAACCATAACCGAAGCGCCAAAGGATTGCGACGATTCGGGTGCCATTTGGGAATCGGGTGAGTAGTCGGCGGATCGCGGAACCGTTGGATGGGGGACACAGTATAGTAGCATCGTTTCTCTCCTTCTCTAGGTAAACGCTTGTTTGGGTACCTGAAGACGCGCAACATTCGCGGGCAGACGGGCCAAGTAGCGTTCGACGACAACGGTGACCGTGTGTACGCCGAGTACGACGTGATCAATGTGCACGAGAACCATTCCTTCGTAAAGGTTGGCAGTTTCCATTACGATTCGGTGAGTAGAGTCACTCTACAACTTGAAGTAGATATGTTTGACCCACCGCCCCACTAATTTTTATTTGAATCTCGTCTGAACCTTTAGGAGAAGCGAAAGATGCGTTTGAAGATTAACGACAGTAGCATCACCTGGCCGGGCAATACGGGCAAGAAACCGGAAGGCATCATGATACCGACCCATCTGAAAGTGCTTACGATCGAAGAGAAACCTTTCGTATACGCTCGCAAGCTGCTCGACGACGAGATCGACTGTGCGGACGATGAGGTGGTGTGTCCTCATTTCAACATTACAAATGGAAATGGTAGGTTCCATGTGTGTTGTCCCCTTGCATTGGCTTCGTTTGTTAATGCGTGTTTTTTTACAGAGCAAGAGTACTGCTGCAAAGGATACTGTATCGATCTGCTGAAGGCTCTCGCCCAGCGCATCAACTTCACCTACGATCTAGCCCTTTCGCCCGATGGCCAGTTCGGGCACTATCAGCTGAAGAATCATACGACCGTCATCGGTACTACGGTGAAGAAGGAATGGAACGGGCTGATCGGTGAGCTCGTGGTGGAACGGGCCGATCTGATCGTTGCGCCTCTCACGATCAACCCGGAGCGGGCCGAGTTTATCGAGTTCTCGAAGCCATTCAAGTACCAGGGCATCACGATCCTGGAGAAGAAACCGTCACGCTCCAGTACCCTCGTGTCGTTCTTGCAACCGTTCAGCAACACCCTGTGGATCCTGGTGATGGTCTCGGTGCACGTAGTGGCGCTGGTGCTGTACCTGTTGGACCGTTTCTCGCCCTTCGGACGCTTCAAGCTGCACGGCGGGAACGATGGCACGGAGGAGGACGCGTTGAACCTTAGTTCGGCCATTTGGTTCGCCTGGGGTGTGCTTCTGAACAGTGGAATCGGGGAGGGCACCCCAAGGAGCTTCTCGGCGCGTGTTTTAGGTGAGTATCAGATAATGTTTTTTTGCAGGTCACAAAATTATATCATTTCTCTTACGAAAAACACAGGAATGGTGTGGGCTGGCTTTGCGATGATCATCGTCGCTTCGTACACTGCCAATCTGGCGGCCTTCCTCGTGCTGGAGCGTCCCAAAACTAAGCTGACCGGTATCAACGATGCCCGACTGCGTAATACGATGGAAAATTTGACCTGCGCCACGGTGAAGGGTTCCTCGGTCGATATGTACTTCCGGCGGCAGGTGGAACTGTCCAATATGTATCGAACGATGGAGGCGAACAACTACGAAACCGCCGAGCAGGCCATCCAGGATGTAAAGGATAGGTACGCGAATGACCAGCGATCGAGCTTAGGCCACGTGGGTGCTAATCGGTTCGTTTGTTTTTTGCAGTAAACTCATGGCCTTCATCTGGGACTCGTCCCGGCTGGAGTATGAAGCGTCCAAGGATTGTGAGCTCGTTACGGCCGGCGAGCTGTTTGGTCGCAGCGGTTACGGAATTGGACTGCAGAAAGGGTCACCGTGGACCGATGCCGTCACGCTGGCGATACTGGACTTCCACGAGAGCGGTTTTATGGAGTCGTTGGATAAGGAATGGATCTTTCACGGTAATGTGCAGCAGTGCGAGCAGTTTGAGAAGACACCCAACACGCTCGGACTCAAGAATATGGCCGGTGTGTTTATACTGGTCGGCGCCGGAATCGTCGGTGGCATCGGGCTGATTATCATCGAGGTGATCTACAAAAAGCACCAGATTAAGAAGCAGAAAAAAATGGAAATCGCTCGTCACGCGGCCGACAAATGGCGTGGCACAATAGAGGTTAGTGTCTCGCTGCGATTCGGTGCTCCCGTGCACTGCTCTGACGGTCATTTCGTTTTTCCAGAAAAGGAAAACCCTGCGCGCTTCCATGGCCATGCAGCGCCAGTACAACGTGGGGCTAAACTCGGTATCGAAGTCGGTCAGCCAGAACTGTGAAAAATCGCGCTATCCCATACTGCCACCACTGCCGCGCACACCGGAACGGGCCTGGACAAAGGATCAGGAGTATATCGTTAATCGCAAGAACAACAACTCGAACAAACCTCCGCCACGCTACATGCCAACGTACGCCACCGATGTGTCCCACTTGATAGTTTAAGGCGGCCGACAGGAAAAGTCCACAGGAAGGGAATCGGAAAGTTAATGCTCGAATAGAAAGGGTCGGAACCGTATCCATCCACCCCACCGGTCTCCAAATTGCGCCTAATGATGTGTTGTGTGGTAGTGAAAACTTTGACCGTTAACCTCTCCTCGCGAACGGGGAGAGTCCCGGTAGAAAGTGCTCCAATTTCACGTACGTGTGTCCGTTCGCAAACAGGTAATGATTTACATTCGTTAGATAAGTATGTATACACTTTAAACGCCCCGCATCAAGGTTGTTCCGTAAGGGCTGTAGAGGCAGTTTACCGAGAGAATAGGACCCAGGTCAGGCGGGTGTGTTGTACAATCATTTTATTGTTTTCAATTGACTTAACGGTACATTAGAGCAAGTTTTGTGCGCAGGTTTGTGTTGCACAGACAGTAGCTGAGTGGTCAGTGGGTGATGCATTTGTGCATCAGGTGCTATATTCGATTAGGTCGATTTGATACTTGTTTCCTGTTTCCAAGAGACTGTGAACGTTAGCTGATTCCAATGTGTTGTTTAAACTGCCATTTTTGTGTGGTATACCCGCGGACTTCCTTTTTTGATACGTGACAAAACTGATCGGAACCTCTTCCGTTTACTCGGGCCACCAGTTGATGGTGGCCCCCCACAGAACAGTAGCTGTTAGCCTAAAGTCTACCAAACGTAGACCTAGTCCTAGACGGGCGAAGTAAGTTTTATCACTGTTAGCTGTTAATGGAGACACACAGAGAACAACCAAATCTAAACATGCTCAATCGTTCGGCACGAGAAACGCGACGGCCAAATTCGAAAAATCGATAATCTTAAAGCGAAAAAAACAAAACTCAAAAAACCTACGTTATAAATCGCATAACTTACACACATTTTAAAATGCCAAAACCTCTCTCTCTCTCCCCCCTAAACTAAATGCAAAGATGCAAACTTTTTGCGAAATTTGTTAACATGTTTAAAGAAGATGTGCAAACACACGTAGTCATGGATAACTAGATTACTAAAATATGAAAATGAAATATGAATATGAATATGAAATTTGAAAACTCCTGCTGGCACCAATCTAGTCACCTTCTCACGTGAGAAAACCATCTCACCTGTCAGCATCAGGTGTAGTGAGTGTGTCTGGCAGCACTGGCGTTCAACATTCCACCGGAGAGAGAGAGGAAGCGCCACAGTCGAAAGGAAAGAAAAGGACAACAAAAACCCGAGTCAACCTACGAAAATCCCGAACTTCGCAAACCTGACTTTGCATTTTCGAACCTGACGCTCGATTCAACGTCATTCACGGTTCGTGCGTGCGTGTGTGCCACAACAATTAAAACGTGCAGTGTGCGGTGCATTGTTTTCCGTATGTTTTTTGGTTTCATTCCATTGCACCCAGAGAGAGACGAATGTTAATTAACAGCTTAAGCTATTGCAGCTCAAAGTCTATAATAATCATAAGAAACAAACAACAAACATTCCATCGCGCAGCCAGCGCCGCCGGAGAAAGGGTTACCGGAGATTCGTCGTCGTCGCTGTTCCGTTAGTCGTCGTCATCGTCGCGGCCGTTCCTCGTACTGTGTCCCCGCTCGGGGGGCCAAATTACGGTGCTACCGAGAGCGTGATGTGCGTGTCTCGTGCAACGTCCACCGATTCACGGTTCGTGAGTGCGGCGGAGGTGCAACAGTGTGCCACCAGCAACAACAACAACAATTAAAACGTGCAGTGCGCGGTGCAACGAGGCTTGTTTTTCGTATGTTTTTTGGTTTCATTCCATTGCACCCCCCCTTTGTGTGTGTGTGTGTTTTCTCTACGCATCGACGGCAATATAAATAGAAATCGATGAGGCCGGGCAGGGCCGGGATTGACCAAAAATCGAACCAAACTCCGTGTGTCGCCTGAAGTGACGGAAGTTGCGCATTTAGAGAGAGTGTTACGACAGTGTGGCGAATGTCAGCAGCAGTGGTGGTCCATTGCCTTTCGTCCGCCGATCAGCCACTGCAGGAAGAACGGTGACGTTGGCCACTTGAGCAGCAACAACGGGCGCATCAGGCGCAGCAGCCAGCGCAGCCACCGCGATCGTGCACGGTTTGTTTGCTTTTTAGGGTAATGCAGAACGTACGCCAACGGACACGCACACGACACAATAGGTAGTAGGCGGGTGCGGGGTCCAGCAAACAATAGTAGGCGCTGCATACGCATACTGAGAAGCTCCTGCTCTGCGGTGTGTCCGCGGGCTGGAATTCGACGAAAATGTGCGCACTGTGCGCTTTTGGCCGTATTTTTTCCATTTCATTTCTTTTATTTAATTTACGGGCTTTTTTATTTCAACCGCCGCGGGGCCTGCTGCTGCTGGCTGGTTCCGCCTGGGCCATTCGCGCACCGGAGGTGGAAACCGCGGCTGTAAATAAATCGTTTTGTGTTGCGGTGCGTTGCGTTGCGGGCAGCACCGCCCGTTTCGCATGGGTTTTATCGTCGCCGAGCGGGACCGTGGGTCTAATGTTTTGCGAGCACCGCACGCGCCCATTATCAGAGTAGTACACACGGAGAGCCGCGTCGTTGCCGTCCGCCGTGACCAGCAACAGCAGGCAGGGAAGGGAAGGGCAGGGCAGCGGGCGCGGCGGCGGCCGAGTTGTCCAAAAACAGGTGGTGTAACGTAACGCGAACGGAGTACGTGGAGTGTGGCGGCGCGGCAGTGCAACTAGTGCGCGCACTGCACCGCCCTGGCAAGGCCCACAGTGACGTGATAGTGTCGGATTAGGCCATTTTCTCCATCTTCCGGCTCTTTCACTCCATCGAAACGGGGCACTCTCAGGTACGCTGCAAATGATGAATTAGATGAGCGCGCAGAGGGCTGGACAACAGGTTGGTTAACGGTGGAAAAGGAACGGTTGTGGATCCGCTCGCGAGGCAGCGAAGAAAGGGGTGGTCGGGCGGTGGTGCGGCACAGGAGATAGGAATGGGATCAAAACTGCTCTCTCTCTCGGCGCGCCCCCCTTCGCCGTAGCTTACGTAGCTTTGCGCGTTTGTCACACGAAACTCGAGACAGCGCCTGGCACCGTCCATGGAACTCCCAGCGAAGGCGACACGACAACGACGTCGACCCTCCCGCCCGCCCGCGGTCTAAAGGCCAAATTAACGCGGTGGACGGCGGCTGCTTTGGGCATTTCGAGAAAACAGCGATCCCAGACGTGCCCACCGTGCGTGGTGGTGAGGGTTTTCGGTGGTGTTATTGCTGTGATTAGTGTCTTTCTTGCCCTCTGCTTCCAAATTGATTGTTGTGAGAATGTTGTGAAAATGTTCGTCGTGAAAGATTAATCGCGGCCCCAACTTTCGGTGCGTTTTTGTTTCTTAACCTTTTTTTTGTTGTACCGTGCCTTCGCTCGCGCGCGCGTTTCATAGACAACGGTTGCTTAGAAACGGGGACGAACGGGGGGACGATTCTGCTCTTCGCATAACGGTACTATTTTGCTGCCCTCCACGCATCGCGCTTCGAACGCCTTCGTCGCTCTCTGCCTGCTGCTGCTGCGACTTCCCAGGCATTTAACGCCCCGACGCGTTCGACAACGAGAAGAGGAAACGAAACTAATCGGCGGCGGACCTCTTGGCCGTCGAAAGGGGCGCAGCAGAATCGCATTTAGTAAGCGAAAAAACACGTCTGCTCGGGTGTACTACGTCCCAAAGTCGCGCGGCCTACTACAAGGCGTCGCGACGGCTGCTTTGCGTTTCTCACACCGGCGGCAGGCAATCAATCTGTAGGGCCCCCACCGGTAGACGGGAGTTTTGTTTTCATTTCGCGCCAATAAATGGGCGCACGAGCGCGGCCAGGCGCTTGTTTGAAAAGCAATCATTAAATCAGTAGATTGTTATATTTTCTTCGTACCACGCGCGCGCGCGCGCGAGTCTACTATCTGGGTGGAACTTCAATGCCAATCTCTGTGTGTGCGCCTACTCTGATACGCCGCTGCTGGGCCGCCCGTTTTTGCCTCATTTCGTTTGAGTGCTTTTTGTGATCGAACAAGAATCACGGGACCGCCGCCGCCGGCCAATAAAGATAGTAATTCTGTAATTATTACATTTTTTTAAAACACCGCGCACCACATGTTCCGGTTCTGATGGCGATTTCTTTTGCGTTCGGCTCCGATTGTCGCCACTCTCCTTTGGGTGGTGGGTGTCGCCGCGGCCGTAGGCGGAAGTTTAATGGCGCAAAGAAAATGCGCTTTTATAAATATTTAGCTTTCCATGGAAGGGGAGGCAACCACGACGGCGACGACGATCGTTTGTTGATCGTGGGTTCGGGCAAAATTCATGGCGCCCGGTTGGCTTTTGTTTGGCCGCACCGCCGGTGTCACAAGAAGCGCTCCGAATCGGGGAACCACGTTACGCAATGATCCAACCGATCCGACTGATCCGACTGCGGTTGAATGACGATCGACGTGAGAATGACCGACCGGGGGCCGACGACGACGGGAGGATACTAAATTCGGCTAGTAAATATGCGGGAAGCTAAAATTAATCACCAACCCCCCCGATTCGCCCCGCGGATCACTTCCGGTGCGTTTCACTTTTTTCCCCCTGGGTCAATCGGCAGATGGCGACGACACCGTCCAGCAACAACACCGCCGCCACCACGGAGATGGATGAGTTTATCAAAAAGAGCCGCGTAACGCGGGCCGCACCGCCGAAACCGGCCTACGATCCGCTACAGTTCGTGCAGATTAAACCGGCCAAATTGTACGATCTGAACAAGGCCAAACCGTCGACCGAGCGCAAGCTGGAGCTGAAAACGCAACGCGAGGTGGTGGTCGAGGACGCCGAGGAGTGGCAGTGCAATCTGGACAACTGGAAGTCGTCGCGCAGGAAACGGGTAGAGCACATCATCGACAAGATAACCGAGGCCAAGAAGATCGAGCAGGAGGAAGTGTGCCGGGGCCGCAAGAAATCGAAAACGTTTTCGGAAATGCTGGAAAATAGGTAGCTGTGCTCCGGATGATGATCCGGATGATGATGATGGCTTTAGTTGGTTGGAATAAATGTTGACGTTGTTTTGTTTTTCGCCTTTCGTTCCCAAAGTGGATCCCGAAGGCGATTCATTTTGCCCGGCGCCGAGGACGACGAGGACGCCGGCAGCTTCAGTGACGACCCGCAGGATGGCCGGGATGCCGGGAAAGAACAGTACAAGGTAGGCTGACTTGGGACACATTTCTGTTTATTTCGAAAAACACTTGCACTGACCGTGTGTCGCCTACTAGGATGACTCGACCGACGAACGGGCCACGGACGATACCAGCAGCTGCTGTTCGTCGAAGCAAGCCGACGGCGGCTCGAAAACGCCCGAGCTGATCATTGAGTCACCGGAAGTGCCCGAAATGAACGAATTTTCTTTGGCCATTGAAAATTACAAATCCAAGTTTTCCCTCAGTAGCAGGACCTCGATAGTGGTCGCCGGTAAGGGGTCAAACGAGATCACCGACATCGTGGCTGGGACGATCGAAAGCAATACGATCTACAATGAGACGATCAATATAGAAAAATCGAGTGTGCGCGACGAAGGATTGGCGCCACAGGACCACGTTGGTGGGCACGTCGAAGAGACGGCAGGGTTCGATTCAGTCGAGGAGCAGCGAAAGCCAGAAGAAACTCCAAAGGTGAATGTGATAGAACGGCGCCGACTGTTTGAGCAGCTCCAGCTCCAGCAGCTGTCCTGCGCACAGGATGCCCCGGCGACAAAACCCCCCGTGTCCGCTGGAAATGGCCATGAGGAACGGTACGAGACGCAATCATCCACCTCCGATGAACCGGCACCGAACGGGTCGTCGTCGGACTGGCTCGCTGCCGGTGGCAGCATTAAGGAACGGCGAGCGATCTTCGAGCGGTACCGGTCAAGTGAGGCGAACGATGAGCTACAACCGGAAGCTGTGGGTCGCAGTCGCAGCAATAGTGGTGCCGTGACCACGGTTGTTAAGAGTCGCTCGGAATCGAACGTGGGGGTCAGTGCCAAGGTACTGGAAGCCGCAGCGACAGCGAGCGCAGCAGGGCTCAATATCGGGGGAAAGGAGCGGTACGAGTTGACGTTGGAGCATTTGAAGCGGAATAACGGCGGCGATTGCTACGAGGACAGCGGCATTCAGTCGACAGATTTATCCCGCAGCTCGGTCGTCTCGCAGGCGGACGACAACGAGATGCTGTCGCAGCTGCTGGCGGAGGTGGGCAAAAGTCCGGTCCGCTCGGTAACGACCCTGGATTCGGCGAGCGAATTCTCCGACACCGAGTGTGGCGATGGCCAGGTAAGATCACTGCCCTGCCCTTCCCCACGAATGCCAATTTTGTTTAGTCTTTCGGCGCCGCCACGCAACAGGTTGGCGTGTGTTATATTTTCGTCCTGACGCTCGGTGCCGCCGCGTTGTCGTGGAATGCATGACTATTTTTGCATCGTTATTAGTTTCATTTTTCGGCTTGGCAAGGGATCATCATTTTCGTGTGGCATTTTGTTGTGTTACTCATGCGATGAGTGTTTGAGTGTGTTGTTGTTGTTTTTTTCGTTTTGCATTGCGTTTGCCCGTCTTACTAATGATGGGTGCATTCCTTTCGTTTGCTTTTGCCAAGAATTTTCGTTTTATTACTCAAGAGCCGCTTCTCGCCCATTAAGTGCCTTGAGTTATGAGTTTCCCTTCGCGGGTGTCGAGTGTTTTGTTTTTATTTGGCACCGTTGCATGTGGGCTGCTGAACGTTGTCCATTGGACGTACGGTACAGGCGTTGCTTGGCAAAAGATAACGTTTACTACATGACCGATTGGTGTTTCTTCTCACTTTTTATCTCTTTCCACACACGTCTTGATGAAGGAGGCAAAACGCGCATCGTCCATTTAAATGATAGCGCCTAGAGTGTAGTAACCGCGAGCTATATTGTAAGTTACATCCTACTTCCCCGGTAGCCCATCATTGCCATTACCATTTCGTCGTCGTCGTCGAACGACCCGCGGACAAAATGATCGTTAACGCGTGTACTGTGCTAAGCGGCATGCGGAAGACATTCGTGTAGGTCGTGACGCGCAGGATTAAGAATCAGTGCACACGTACTACCTGGTCCTAGGAACTTTAGGAATGGTCTGTTGTGGGCCCTTTGCCATAGACCCGTGCTCGTTGGCATACCTTACTGTTAACCGTCGCAATTTACTACTTTCAGCTTCTTGAAAATGCATTGGATGTAGCGTTTGAAGAGATGGACAGCGAGCTAAATGAATACGACGCGCTGGTCGACGATGATCCGGTACTTCCCGTAACCGGAGAACGGCTTCCTTCACCGAGGGACGTAACAGCAGCGGATCGGCAACTCACAGAGTGTCTGGTACCACCGTTAACTGTTGTCAGTCTGCCCACCGACTACGCAGAACCACCGATTGCAGAATTCAACGATGATCTGATACTTTTGTCGTCGTTACCGAAGTCCAAATTGTCACCACCGAAAGAGAAACCGCCACCACCGCCGGTGGACGACGAACCCGAACAAGAGCCGCCTCCACGGCACTCAACCGCCGGAACGGTCGCAAGCTGGGTGCAGAAAAATGCCCTGGCGGCAGCAGTGCATTCGAATGGCGATAATGAAAGCCATCTCGACCATGGCGCAACCAATGGCAAGAACACGACCTTGTACGAACAACAACAAAACGGCGGCGACAAACCCGTTGGGCGAGAAGACTATCGGCAGCTTTCGGGCGATGAACAGTGGAGAAGTCTGGAGAGCTACGAAGTGGTGCAGCAAGTGCAGCGCCAGCAGAGCAAGAAGCAAGCCGAGCTTCTCACAGAAAAGGATCATCAGCAGGACCAAGAGCAGCAGGAACTGTTGGTGTACAGTAATCGGATTGAAACGCAACCATCGGTCCACCATCATCCACTGTACGATGCTAGAGATCATGAGGTACGGTGGGAGCTTTCACATGCAACAAAATCCTCCTAATGGCCCACGTCTGTTACTGCTTCCAGGAAATAGTCAGCGTCGAGCGGGAGCTGTTACAGATCGAACAGGAAGAATTGCAGCGGCGAAGAGATAAACAAATTTTCTACGAGAAGCTAACAAAAACTGACTCCTCACGGTTGTCCGAATCGCAGCAACAACAGCAGCAGCACCAACCGCCACACCAGCCACAACAACCGTTCTATAACACCCATCACCACCAGCACCTTCCTCACCATCATCACCACCACCATCATAACCATCATCACCGAGCCTCGATGCCAGCGATCGACAGTCGATCGTTGCAGAATGTCAATGCTTATGCATCCTTCGACACGCCGTTCCTGGACGACGTTGCATCGTACGAGATGGGGTCGTTGCACCGGGAATCGATGCCCAACCTGTCGCAGGTCGCCGCGTCCTCGTCGCATCCTTCTTCGCTCTCGTCGTACGGTGAAGAGTTTTCGACCAATTCGGGCGCGAGCTTCGATGGTGGTTGGCCAACTGTGACGGATCGACACCCCGTTCCCGACAGACGTCCCGTGGTGGCTCCGAGGCCCATGCTGAACGGTTTCCCCGAACATCACCACCATCGACACACGGTGGCGGCACACGCTGGTGGCGCAGGTTTCCAGGTGCCCGGCGGTGACCGCACGCGACTGTACAGTAATATGCTTGAGCAACATCCCAAAGGTAGGGAGCGTAGCGAAACCCGTCGCGAAGCTCACCAATTATGAATCGTTTCGGTTTGGCCTTTTAGATAACAAACAGAATGCTTACCATCCGACGCTGGCGATGGTGAATCGGGGGCAGGGCGGTAATGCCGGTAACGCCAACAGCACCACCACCACCCTGTACGGCCAGCACTGGTTGGTGCAAGAGGCGGAGCAGAGGCGCATCGAGCAACATCAGAAGAATGCGGCCAAGCGGCCATTGCCAAAGTTTGTAATCGACGCAATAACGCAGCGAGTGCAGAAGCTGAATGCCGGCAGTTCCGAACACTCGGAGTAAGTTTTGGGTTCGCTTTTAGCATGGTTTCACGGCTGAATGGGGTCCGTTCTCTTCGCAGCAACTTGTCCGAGGACTCGGATCTGGCAATGATCAACTCGATGAAGCATCACCACCATCATCAGCATCACAACCAACCGCAACCGCTGCCGCCCCATCACCATCATCAGCCGCCACCAGCACCGGTTCTTCCGCCCGCTTCGCAGCAGCAACAGCAGTACTCCAACGCCACCGACAAGGTGCTGAGCGTGAGTGGAAAAAAGGAATGCTCCCATTGCCGAATAGAGCTCGGTACGTGCCCAGCCCCCCAAGACGGACTTCATGTGCAACCGGCCACGTTCCTGGAGCCAGTTACGTAACTTTGTTTGTTCTGTTTGCTCGTTTGCAGGCAAAGGTGCGGCCATGGCAATCGAAAGTCTCGGGTTGTTCTACCACATCGAATGCTTCAAATGCTGCGTTTGTCACGTCAAGCTCGGGGACGGCACCAATGGTATAGATGTACGCGTTAGAAAATATCGACTTCATTGCCAAAACTGTTTCTCTAGTGAAGACGGTGTAAAGTTTAGTTGTGTTTAAATAGCAGCAAAAGGTACGGCAGTACAGTAGTTATTTATGTTCGCGCACCGACCGATCGAATCCTCAGCTAAAGTAATTCTCCTTTTGTAGATCGCTGTATCTAATGAAACTTTATTATTGGTATTTTGCCTTAAATTATTAGGGTTCTTGAATATAAACTTATTACGATGATTACATTATTATTATTATTTGTTCGTTTCAATAAAAAGCAATAATTCAAAGCACTGTTTTTAGCACTGTAAAATCAATGGACCCGGCGTACAAGAGAGAATAAATAATGGCGGACAAAGTGAACACCAAAAAACATTTACAATTCTTCCTTCTATGTTTCTGTATATATATATATATATACATATCTCGAGCATTTGTTGAAAACATGATGGAAATAAATTTAATTAAGGTATTCGGTGGTTCGTCCGGCTTTCAACCGTCGCAGTCGTTTTTCCATGTTTTCGAGACGCAATAGGCCTTGAGCTCTGCAAGGAAAAACGCTACACTTTGGTTGTTTTCTGACAGCTGGCAAGTCTGTCACGAGATGTAAACAATCCGTAGTATCATCGTTTGCGAGTGGAACGGGCGCACCGTGGACTGATAGAGCCTTGGCGAATACTCTAGTAGGAAAGATACTAGTGTGATACCCTTTTACACCATTTCTAGTAACCCATCGAGTAGCAATAACGATCTAACGACGATATAACCACTGTGCATTCCGCATGTGCTTCACTAACGGTGCTTAACAGCTCTGCAACAGCCCCGTCACTAGTTTCGATCGCAACTCTCCCTTGTGCCCTGCCTGCAATTTCACTCACCTACTAATAATCATACCCGCGCGTGTCCACTATGTTGCTTACACTCATGTATCTCGCCATGACCATCCGCACATCGCTTAAGTTTAGAACGATAAGAAATAATCTCAGGAAAATACTGACCGATCGCTACGCTGTCAGCTTTTACACTACATCCAGTTGTGGTAATAGTCGAAACGAACGCTCTGTGCGCTCGCCGGGATTGCCCGCTAATCGTTCAACTTATTTGTGCTTTTTTATGTTTTGCCCCTCGGCCACGCTTCAAAGGTGCTACTGCTGAGGGTCTTGATTCGCCCGAAAGCTCACTGTCCGCAAACGTGTCCTCGTGTATATGGTATCGTCCCGATCAGCGAGGCTGTCTGGTGTATCCCGCCCAGCGGATAGACCTCTCAAACTGGCTAAGCATTCCGCAGCGTGTCCAGGCGTTGCAGGCTTCCTACAGCTGTCTGGATCTGGCCACGGACACGTCCAGTGATGATTCTATGCCACTTCATCTCACGCTAGAAACAACGAACGAATCGACGGCGCAAAGTGACGACGATCTCGTTATGCTAAGCCGGTTTGGACAGTTTTTGGCGTGGAATCGCACATCGCGTGGTTTGGAGCTGTTGCTGGAAGTGAACACGTCACGGCTGTTCCAACTGATCGTGGCAACGTTCGGCCACAGTCGCTTCCACTTAATCGGTGGACGATTGAAACTTGTGCAGCTGGAAAGTGAGTATTTAAGGAGGTTGTTAGCTCGAGCTGATACCCAACTAATCATCCTATGTTTTGTGTTAGCTATCGAAACCATCGCTGAGCCAATGCCATTCGAGGAACTGGAACGACAGTGGAACCAAAACATGTTCCAACAGCTACTGAAAGCACGCTACGCAGACGAGTGGCTTTCGGCGTTAACGCAGCTACCTGTTCTTCAGCACGAACCGTGGCAATCCAGTCATGCCACGGTTGCCATGCAACCGGACATCATTTCATCGAATGACATCAAGGTAAGCTCATGGGTGGTTCCCACCGACCGACGACGGCGGAAGATAAGACAGTTTTTACCATTTTCAGATTTCACTCGAAGTGGCCGGTAATGGTACGGTAGTTTCTAGTCAAAGTAGAACGGATCTACTCTCTAGCGGTAGCAATTCGCGCAACCGATCGCAGCTGGATCTGACGGACGGAATAGTGTCGTCCCTCGAGCGCGACAGTAGTGCCTCGTCCGAAGACAGTCAAACCACCGTTCACACCGAGGTTAAAAATGGAGACTATATTCAATCGCCACCGGAAGAGCTGAGTTTCGAAGCGAAACCTGAAGCCACTGTTGCAGCGGCACCGACTCAACCGGCGTGTAGTTTAGAAACCAAAGCGTTTTCGCCAGTTTCGCCAACAAATGGAGCCACCAAAGAATTGTCTGAAACGAAAGAAACTGAAGAGGCCAAAACCTCCACCGTGAATGTAGAACCACCGAGTGTAGCAAATGGAGAGCTGAAAAGTGTAGTTCAACCCCTGCCAATTAGTCAATCTGCTTGCGGGTTGGCCGCAAAACATACTGCCAGCGCGTCGCGAGATAAACCGAAGGGGCGGACGTTGCGCAAAAGCTCGTTTCCTTCAAATCGGTTGCGTTTGGGTGATGGTCCGGCCGGTGTTGCGCCCAAACCACCGAATATACTGGTGCACTCGGATAGCAGCTCGACGATGGAGTACGTCATCGCAACACTGAACAATCTGCTGGAACCGAATACCTATACCATCTACCCGATAAGTACCGCCCAAACACTGGCCAACTGTTGGCAGCAGACCACCAAACTGATCATCGTGGCCGGAACACTCGACGTGGCGGTACGGAAAGTGTTGCTAGACTATTTTCTTCACGGCGGTATCGTGTTCAGTTTGTGCTCCGACTTGCTCGATAGTATACTGCCAGATTCGAAAACAGCCGAGGTAAACGCTGAAGCCAGCAGCAGGACACCAAAAAGTGATTTTTCAAAAGAATTACGATGATAATACAATTCGTTGCGCTTTACAGATACGCGAGCGAGAGCTTGTGAGCTTCTCTTACCGCAAATGGAAACAAATCAAGATGCTCCATCACATATTCTGCTACCAACTGTCGCCTGCTAAGAAGCAGTTTTCCCTGGAAACCGATGAACCCGGCACACTGCAGCCCTTATCGTAAGTAAAATCGATCGCAGTGCACACATTGTGAGTGTGCGTGGAGACAGTTGCTCATTCGTTTCCTCATGTTTGGCCCACCGTAGTTTCGTCGATGTAAAAGACGTGTCCGGGAAGGAGCACTCGCTCGCCGTGGAAATTCTGGCGCAAGAAGAAACCTGGAACACGCCCAGCATTTTGGAGACACACAATCGTAAAACCGGTGGAAGAGCAATCTTTTCGCAGGTTTGTGCGCAACGCAACCCGCCTTAACCTAATGGGAAAACTAATGGTTTGTCACGTTCCAGATTCATTTGGAGCTGGACCCATCGTCGGTTCAAACGAGCATCGATCAGCCTGACGACACGCTGCAAAGCTCGAACGAGTTACGCTACGCAATTCTGAGCGACCTCCTCGGAGGACGAATCGGGCTCAAGCTGAAGCAGTCCAGCAAAGAGGATGCCATCGGTTACAAGAATGCCTATTTCTTGGGAAAACATGAAGTTCGTTCGATCCACGATGAGACGGACCAATTGATTACTGATTTTTCCCCCCTTTTTGTCGTTTGCAGGCCAAAGTGGAGGTGCTCGATGCATTGAAAGACGCTATGGCCCGGCCAAACGTTATCCAGGCGCAGGAATTGACGCTCCAGTTCTGTGGCAAAAGTGATGGCGCTCCGGGACCCGCGACCGAAACGCATCTACCGGTGATGATTTTCCACTGTCCGGAGGACTTTTCCACCTTAGACTACTTTGAGGTGGGTAAAGGTCGCTCGGGCTCGGTGCAAAACCTAATGCGCTGTTGACGGTTTTACAGAACTTGACCACACACAAAATTGGTCGCATTGGAATTTACGCACCGATCATGAGCACCTCGATGGCGATCGTGTCCAACATGACGCTGGCGCACGGCTTCATCGTTATCGCTCGGCATCAGACCAAGGGTAAAGGGCGTAGTAGCAATCAGGTGCGTACGATCGAAAGGGAACCGGCTGGGTTGGCGGCTGCTTGATCCACTTTTTTTTGGGGCAATTCCTCTACCCGCAGTGGTTGAGCCCTCCCGGATGTGCCATGTTTTCCCTGCAACTACACATTCCCATGAGCAGCCCGCTCGGTCAGCGGTTGTCGATGGTGCAGCATCTCGTTGCCGTTTCCATCGTCTCGGCCATTCTCGCCATCCCGGGTTATGAGGTAAGTGCCAAGAACGAGAATATGGCCAAACGGGGATTGGGTTACGGTTGGGAAGGAAGCATCGATTGTCGTTCGAAACGGTTCTCGGGTTGTTTGGTCTCTCTGCTCTGGTTGGTTAACTTGTTGAACCCTGTTGTTCCCTGTTTGAATTGTCCTTCCGAATCCGGTTCTTTCAATGAGTCACAACGCGCTCCATTATTTTTGTCACACTTTATTCAACTTTGAAGCTATTTTAGATTACAACTCTGATCCAATGATGTGATTAATTTGTTCTCATGTTTGGTTGTTTGTTTCATTCGTTTTTTCTCATATTTGCCTTTTTCCTAGCATTTTTTCGACACTGCTCTTCCCTGACCCCTATCACTCTCTCTCTCTGGTCATTCCACCAATCGTCTGCTGCATATATTTACTATATTTGCCTTCTATCTTCGCCTTAATGGGTGCGAAAGTCTATCGCGGAAACACTGTTTTGCGCCACGCATCGACCGCTAGGAAGTGCGCGGCAAAATCTGAAAACGGGGAACGCGCAGAGAAAGGACAGTGTGTGTCTGTGTGTGGGGTGTGTTTCTTATCAGGACTTAGGGGGGTAGGGGTCTTTCGCCCTCCGCCGCCACTCTAGAACACGGATTCAGCCGAGCGCGACAGTTGCACGGGATGCGAGGGGGACCGGGCGAGCCGCTTCTTCGGGAGTCGCTCGAGTAGGTTCAGCAGTTTGGCAAAGTCGGGCCTATCGTCCAGATGGTAGTTCCAGCACTTGATCAGAATGTCCTTGACGTCGCGCGAAGCCTGCAGATTGGCGAGGGTTTGCTTCATGCCGCGCCCCACCTGCCAGATGATCGATTCGGCCGGCTGCGACTTGAAGGGAAACTCGCCGCACAGCAGCTCGTACCAGACGGTGCCGAACGCGTAGATGTCCGAGGCCCGCGAGAACGGCAGGTCGCCCTCGACCGGCCGGTACGGTGTCAGGTTGCACATCAGCTCGGGCGCCAGGTAGCACAGCCAGCCACTCGGAATGCCGAGCCCCAGCTCACAGTACAGCAGCTTGGTCGCACTGAAGAGGCCAAAGTCGGTGATGATCACCTTGCCGTTCTCGAGGAAGATGTTCTTCGTCTTGAGGTCCTTGTGGACGATGCCGCGCGCGTGCAGGTAGCCCATGCCCTGCGAGATCTGTTGCGCCACCAGGGTGGTGCGGTTCAGGTTGAACTTGTCCTTGCGCAGGTGGATGTGCGTGAAGAGCGTGTTGCCCTTGCACAGCGAGGTGACGATCGCGAGCCGGGGCGGCTGCATGCAGGCGCCCATGAACAGCACCACGTTTTCGTGGCGCGTCTTCTTGAACGTGGCGACCTCGAGCTTGAACGCCTCCAGCGTCCGGTCGTTGTCCACGTAGTCCTCTTTGAGCAGCTTCACGGCCACGTCGCCGTGCCAGAGGGCCCGATGCACCGTGCCGAACCGCCCGTTGCCGATCTTCTCCTTCAGGTGCAGATCGTCGTACGGGATGTCCCACTCCTTGAGCGACAGACTGTTCTGCCGCGGCCAGCTACTCTCGTGGTCGCGCTCCTCGGTCGAATCGAGCCGGATCGGGGTGCGGTCCGAGGACGAGTCGGTGCTGGTGGCACTCGCTGAACCCGTCTTGTCCGTTTCGCCGCCCAACACGCACGCCCCGTCCCGATCGGGAATGTCCGAGAACTGCAGCGTGGGGATCTCGATGGCACCACCAACACCGCTGTCTCCACCGTAACCGCTGCTGCCCACACTTCGCACCGCGTGGCTGCCACCGCCGGTAGAGCCCCCGATGGGATGTGTTTCGATCGTGATGCCACTGCCCAGGCTGCATCCTCCACTGCTCGCTATCAATGAGCTGCCGCCCGTGGTCGAAATCGTTGACGCCATCATGCCCCCACCGGGCACCCCTTGGCCGTTGGGTACCTCGGGAAAATTGAACTGGCGTGAAGTGCCCGGCGTTTGCGGTGGCAGCGAGAGCAAAGCCGGGCTCGAGGGGGACGAGCTGTTGCAGCTCGAGCCGGCCGAGCTACTGTCCGGGCCACCGCATGCGTGAATCGCGTGCATCGGGCCTCGCACCAGTGTGCCGGCCCGTGCATTCGCGACGTACATCATGCCACCGCCCCCGGGGATGGTGCCTCCGCCAGGCGGTCGGCCAATATTCGGCGAGACGCTCGTCGGGAGCAGCGTGTCGGATTGGAGCGACTTCTTGAACTCGTCCACGAACTCCTGCGGCAGGCCGCACGACGGTGGCACGTTCTGCATGCAGTCCCGGTGGCACCGGTACTTGCACTCGGTGCACTTGTAGCCGAAGAACATTTGCTTGTTGCAGAGATCGCACGTGCTCTTGGTGACCTTGAACTTCTTCGTGAACCGGTGCTGTATCATGTGGCCCATGCCGCGCGTGATGATCGGTGTGCAGGGTGACTTGGGCGGCACGCTGCCGATGATCGGCGGCCCGTCGCTGGCACCGTACTCGCCACCGTCCGACTGGCCGCCGCCTGTTACTTGCTGCTGCAGATGGTGATGGTACGACGGAGGGTGATGATGCGGCGCCCCGTGGTGCAGATGATGATGGTGGTGGGGATGGTGGTGGTGATGGTGCTGCGGCTGGGGAAGATGATCCGGCTGCGTGGTGGTGCCACCGGACGGGGACCCCGTAGTGTTGCTGCTCGTGATGGTCGGTTCCGTGTGCAGCCGACTGCGCGGGAACGTTCCCATCCGCTGGCCGGCACTTCCGTTGCCCATCGGCCGCTGATTGGCGGCCATCAGTGCCGCACCTTCGCTCAGAATGTTGCTGCCGGTTGTCGTGGTCGTCGTCGTTGCGGAGCTGACGACGACCGGACCTCCGGCTTCGTGGTTCGACCCCAGCGGTACCACGTTCGTTGGAATGTTGTTGTTATTGTTGACGAGATAAAGCGGATTGTTGTTGCCTCCTCCCGGACCAGCGCTGCTACCGTTGTTATTATTGTTGTTGTTGTTGTTGTTGTTGACGGCGTGATTGTTGTTGGCACCAGCGGCACCACCGCCGCCGCCGCCGCCAAACTGCGATTCGTGGGATTTCGATTTGGTTAGTGCCGCAGCGGAAGCGGCATCCGCAGGATTGGTGCCTCCGGCGCAAGCAGCGACGGCCCCTGCCGACTGCGTTGTGGTGACCGTCGCAGTCCCCGTGACCGTGGACGCCGAGGAAGCGGAGGACGACGAGGAAGAGGTGAGCAGCGCGGTCTGATGTTTCCGCTTGGGCGGTGGCGTCGTCGGAAAACCCTTGCGGTTCTGCTGCTGCTGCTGCTGTTGCTTGCCGTGCAGCATCACGCTGGAGGGCGAGTTCGGGGGCGATGGCGAGGGAGTGCAGCCGCTGGTCGACGCTTCGTCCGGGGAGATGGTGTGATGCGGATTGAGCAGCTGTTCATGGTGCTGCTGCTGGTGGTAGTGGTGGTGTTGTTGGTGGTGGTGCTGCTGATGGTGATGATGATGCTGGGAGGCCATCGATTCCTCCGACTGCGGGCTGGTGATGTGGTGATGGTCAGCGTGAAACTCTCCGCCGCCGGCCGCCATCGGGACCGTCGGTGGTCCGTTGTTGTGGCGATAGCTAACGTTCGGCTTGTTGCACTTGGCCCCGGCCAACGAGCGGTTCACGCGGGGCGACGTGCGATGGCAGGCCGGTTGGCGGTCCCAGGAGTCCCAGAAGAGATCGTGCATCGCGTCACCCGCATTCACCTTGCGCCCGCCGGCCACGGCCTCGAGCTGCTCTCGGTAGCGCTTCAAGTTGCCGGAGGCGCGCGTCAACCGCTTGATTTCCTCTTCCCGGACGTACACATTGTTGCCCATGATTGTCCGCAGCTCCTTGTCGTCCTTCTCCAGCAGTCCCTCGAGCGTGCTGACCTGTTGTATCACAGCGTTGAGTGACGCACAGCTCAGACCTTTGGGTGGAAGTAGAAAAACAAAACGATAAAGCTGCGCCTCAAAACGACGACCGCGACCAACGTGAACCCGACGCGAACTTACCGACGACCCTGAGCCATTGCTTGAGTTCGTTCCCGGTGGCGGGCAGACCCCGGGCGGGCAACCGCTCCGGGAGCTTCGATTTAGTAATTAACAGATCGGAGAAGAGCTTCACGAGCTTCGTCTCGAGCGTGCGGATTTCCTGCTGCGTCAGCTCGGCGCTGGTCGCGCACTGCGTCCGCAGTCCCTCGAGCCGGTCGGCCGATATATCGATCATGCTCTGTATCACATCCAGACCGCGCCGTATATTCACTTCACTGTCCCCGGTGCTGGCGTTGGCACTGCCACCAGCGCCACCACCGCCGCCGTCACTACCAGACTCATCACCTCCGCCACCGGCACCTCCCTCGTTCGGTTGGGCGTTCCCGGCGCTACTGCCCCCCTTCGCCTCGCCGGAATTATTATTGGCCATCATCATCATCTTAGCGGAGATGGCGGACCGCCGCCGCTGCCAAATGCGACCAAACACAGTGTCCTAGTCTACGCGCGTCCGACGCAGAGACACGCGGACGACTCGGGCTCGGCGGCCAATGAAATGCAACTGTCGTTCCGTCCCCAGCACCGACGACGACACACGCATGCCGTCCGTTCAGTGTCGCCAGCCGTCTACTGTCGCCATCGAAGCACTTCATCTCCGCAGGACACTCTGCGCTGCTTGCATTGGTGCGCCGGAGCTACGCAAAACGACATTCGACTTGCCAATCATCACAGTTCGTGTGCTGTTCTCGAGGGGTAAGGGCCAAGCAAAGCTACTAAGTAATTGGGATCCGAGGTTATGAGGAATGTGACCGGGAGGGGAAAATACGGCAAAGTTGCTGCAATGCCCTGCCACTCTCCAGTCTCTTGCTCCCCACACAACACACTGTTTTTCACCCGCGCTTGCAAGGGGCCAAGGTAAAAGGTGCTGTGGTCACCACCACCACCGGTCGGTTTTGCACACAACACGGGACTCACTCCGACGGACTGGGAATGGTGCGGGGTCACGATTCAATGGCGTGCCGTTTCTTGGCCCATCAGTTTTCGTTGGCGCTGGCGCGGGGTGCGCACCAAGCAAATTGAGATTTTTGTTTGTCCTCGTCTTCGTCGTCGTCGCTGCGCTGGACACTGGGTTCGGGGTTCCGAAAAAATCAATGAATTTTTTCACTGTCAAACTTCTCGCGATCCCAAACCAAAATGACAGCTGTCACTGATTGCGATGAAAGCGCGCCCGGTGAAAAAGCGAACAGCCATGATGCGTCCGGTGGTGACATTCAAGATTCAAAACGATTGTGCGTTGGTGCGTTTTCTTTTGATTTTTGCAGCACCTCGATCTGGGACTGAAATGGCCGAACGATATTTATGCGTACGGTGCGGCGAAGCTCGGTGGCAGCATCTTCAACACGCAAGTCGACGCCCAAACGGCCATCGTGAACATTGGCGTCGGGCTGAACTTGAGCAACAGCAAACCGACCGTGTGCCTGAACGACGTTATTGCGCACTACAATACGAAACATTCCACCGCGCTGGCGCTGCTGTCGTATGAGAAAACGTTTGCCCTGATGTTCAACAAGCTCGAGGAACTGTACGAACGGGTGCAGTGTCGCGGATTGGAGAGCCTGCAGCAGGAGTACTACCGCCACTGGTTGCACCAGGACGCGGAGGTAAGCATGCTGGGACCAGGCGGCGAATCACTGCAGGGAACGGTCGTTGGCATCGATGACTACGGATTTCTGCTGGTCAAAAAGCAACCGTCCGGTGAAACGGTGTCCGTGCATCCGGATGGCAACAGCTTCGACATGATGCAGGGTCTCATCATACCGAGGTTTAGCTAAATCACCCAAACCCTTGACCACGTACGGTACACTATTTATTTGCAGTTGATTATTGATTAAGCCATTCGTAGAGTTCCCAAACCGAGAGAATGGAATCAAACATTTCCCCGAATGATACTATATTTAAAATGTTATCGAAATCCTCGCTAAAGAAGCTTAAACGATGTGTGGAGTGGATTACCGCGCGTCGGTAACGAGTTCGCTTAGCTAGAAACATAATTGGATCAACCATTTCACTGTTAAAGAACGACTACTCACTGCAGTAGTGAGCGATCATGGTGTTGTTAATATTTGAATCTACATGTGTCTTTCGAACTATACTCAAACTTATTAATAGAATTGCGCATATTTATGGTAACACATGTTTGATCACATTTTTTTGTATGTAAACCAAATTCCAAATGAAACATTCAGCGCACAATCGATCTATTTATTCTGATTCCACTCGTTTCGAAAGATAATGGATTTATCGCAATAATGTGGCATTTATAGGCACTAAAAACTTACATTTAACTTTGTTAACGATGGCTACACGCGTTATTGGATATTGTTTGCTAAAGAAGCATTGAAACAGGGAGTAATAGATTTCAAGGTTAGATTTAAGATGTTTTAAACATTCGCCAATACTGTGCATAGGGTGCATTGTTTTAACTGTTACGTTTTGGTGCAATAATACTGTTAGATGGGTTTATGAGGCTACAAAGTGTATGTTTACGAGCGTGTCTGTGTGGTATTTATAGATTGTGAAACTTTTGCAAAACGCCTAAAAATCATCCTAACGAAACTTAAGCATGCTTGATGAGGCAAGCCATTAGTCATATCACTTCGACACCAATTGGAAACTAATCGAGTGCATGAATCGACGCAAAAAAGTATATAATCCTTTATCAAACTTACGAAATCAAAATCAATGCCAGTTAAAGCAAACAAAAGGCCACCACGGTAGTGATAAGCCAACGCCAACGATAAAATTGCATTTCAGTCTCTTCGCGCTTTCCGGGACGGTATGTCCTTGCGCATTCCCCTTACTATCGGTGTTGTGTGAGGCAAATTAAACCAAATCTCTTTCTCGTCGCACAGGACACAACCAAGTAGTCCGCGTTTGACTAACCAGCAGCGATGATATCACAAGGTAGTAACTTAGTATTGTTACTAATCATACGCGTAAGTATTACGAGTAGATTTAGGAATGAACATTCCGAATTCACGCATGTTTTTCCCATTTATTGTTTTGGGAAATTTGTCAAAATTGCGACAGAGACGGTAAACCACGCCTTCCCGACCTTACATGATCTCGTGCGATCTTGCTATTGGCCGAACGCGCAAAACCAATACATACGCATACGTTACGGACCAATATATTCTTACGGGCGGATGAATTCTTCACCAATTCAAGGAGTATACACTCTCTACATCCTTCGAGTCTACCATTCAAAAACAGTCGCAGCTCGCGAGTAGCAACACGTTGTTCAGCGAGAATATTTAACGCAGTGTGCATTGGTTTTTCAAAAACCTATTGTGAATTGAACCAGATGTAGCAACGTGTGTGGCATCGGGAACTCTCCGATGTTAGTGTTTTTAGTGGCACGGTTCTTGTTCGGGAAATCGGCAGTTTGAAGAATCCTGCAAGGTGCGAAAATCCGTAGACCACACACGAATTCGAAGGAAAATAAGTTCAATGTGAGACGCCGTTAAAATTCTTTGCTGTGGAAAAGTGAGTTTTGTTTCGAGATTCTCAGTAATGTAACAAGTGTTGGAGTGGCCACGTGCCATAAATTCTCAACCCAAACAGAAAGTGCTAACGACTGGGATGTAGTAGAAACAATTGGCAGGAAAATTGTGACGAGAGTTTAGTTATCAACATGAATTACTATCATTCAGCGCCCGGATCGTATGGGCACGAGTACGAGGCCGGCTATCTTGCCGGGAGTGCCAACAATTCGCTCAAAACCATGGCTAACGGTACCTGGTACCCGGTGCCAGAACCACTGTGTGCACCGGAAGTTGTTGAAATGAATAATGCATCGGCTTTGGATGGTAGTGATAGTAGTTCCGCGAATGGGCTCCGTTGTTGTAATGTGTCTCCTCCGGGTCCGGTCGCAACGGCCGCCGGAGCAGAAAAATACAATAGCTTTCTGGGAACCCAGGAACATCCGATGGTGGTGGGCGTTGTTCGTGGAACGGCCGGCAATAACGATCAGGACCCATTGTGGAAGAAAGCTGCTTGGCTAACGCCGAACCTATTCGAGCTCAGTTCGGCTGATATGAACTGTGCAGCTGGCGATCAAGACGGTAGCAACAATGTCGAGCTCGGGCTAAGTGGCCTGAACATTGGAAACGATTCCACAACGAGCAGTGTCGTCGATTCGTCACAATTCCCCACCGCAAAAATTGGCCATCATCATGCAAAGGATCGTTTCCTGATGGATAATTTGTTGCAGCCTAATGACAACAACAGCACACTAGCCGTTACGACCCCGTTGTTGGAGTCTTGCGATCTTGATGGTAATTTTTGAAGCATTTACTACATATGTTATCAACTAGTTTCATTGGTTTCATTATATATTTATCGATTTATTGGTTTGTGTTTTGACTTATTTTAGCTATTTTGAAGACCATCGAATCGGCGGCATCCTTTTCGGTTTACCGCCAAATAAAAAAAAACAACGCCTTCTCTGATAGTTTTTTGCTGTTTCTATTGAATGTGCTCTTTGAATCGATCGTAATAAATTGGCAATGTTTCAAACTTTTGAATTGATCGCTTGGCGGAATTTAAAATCATACACAAATTTTATATTTTATTTTAAATTTATCTTTAAAAAAATTGACGTTACATTTGTGTATTGTCTTTACTAAGTCTAAGCAAATTATTGAGTTTCCCCATTCATTATCCAATATTCTCTACCCTGCTCTGTTCAAGGGCACATCTTTGAGTAAAACAACAGCATATTTCGATTAAATCAATTTGAAGAACTGGAAACTTTTATTTACATTTGCTACATCAACGGTTGTGATACGCCCAATGAAAGTAAGAATGTTATCAGACGCTTGTACAATATTATTGTTGGAACTCGTTTTTCTATTGCGTACAGTACATCTCCAAAGAATGCTTCTTATGGGCATTAAAACCACAAGCCCAGTGTGTTCCTTAAAGAATTGGCCACCGAGAAGTGTATCTTTTGCATCTTGTAACTAACGTTTGCCTTTGCCCCTTAGACTGGTCTCTGACCCGTTAGGGTTGGCACTAGGCCAAAATATGTGTCGTATTTACGATCACCTACATTGCTGTGGAGCGTTTATGATCACTCACGGGAAATGCAAGTTCCCGAAACCAATAGCCGCGGTACCAAATGTGTCCGTTAAATAGGGCTCCGTGAACGTAGGTGGTACGTTCTCCTGCAGCACCGCGCGTAGCACCACCTTTCATAACCATCCGACGCCCTTTTCAGCAACAACCGTCGTGAACCGTTTCAGGAAGCAAACGTGTGTATTAATTTGGAAACTCATTTACTACATTTTCCAAGAAGTGATTCTCCTCCGACCAAAGGGGCCCCGTCGTGTTGGGCCCATTATTAAATTTCAAACGATTTTCAAACGACAATCTCCGTGCGTGCGTGTCCCTTCCATGCCCTGTCTAGCGAGGCGCATACAGGAAGGGCCAACCTCAGTTCGAGCGCCAGGTTTTCCGCTTTCCTTCGCTTTTCTTTACACTCATCCGCTTTCGGCCGTGCAACAGTTTTTGAAAATTTTACGCAAACCCAACCCCGGGGATAGCATACGGCCAGGGAGGTTTTTTGACTTCAAGGTTTAATTTATTTATTGCATCGTCGTTTTTAGTATCACATCGCTCAGCTGCTGACGTGTTTTGGGTGTACGATCGCTCGATCCTCCCGATCAGCCCGGCGTTAAAGTTTACCCTTTAACGTTTTTTTCCCCGCGACACAGTCACGCACTAGAGAGAGGAGAAAATTTAGGTTTTCCTTTGAAATGGATATGAACCGATAATTTCTTCCACGCGCGCGCCCGCGCTCGGCTAGACGAGTGTCCCAGAGTCTCGGTGTGTCACATGGTCCCGCGGTTTTATGCGTCGCGCCTCACGGAAAAAAGGTGTAGTGGAATCGGAGGGGTACACCGGGCCAGAAGCAGATGAGCGCATTTCAACAGGCTTCCGTCGTAATTGGGATTGATTGTTCCAAAAATAATCCGACCATAATATTATAACCTCGCCGCCGTCGTCGTGGTCGCAGTCGCAGTCGTGTCCGTTTGTTGTCGCACGGTACGGTGGCATCCTCTCCGCGGATATGCGGATGCACAGTGACACGCCTTACCTACCTTCATCATCATCGTGATCAACGTGTGATCGTCGTGCTCTCCTCGGTTACGGCCGGCTGAGTGTTGCACGTCCTCCCGTGTTGAGCCTCGGCCAGGAGTAGTATAGTGGGGCGCGATAGGAATAAAAAAACATCATGCCCACATATCTAATACATCGCCCGATAGCACGCAAATATGTTTTATTTTAGTAAACTTCGTAATACATGCTCAATACATAAATCTTTCTGTATAACGTATGAATTGAATACGTCTATCTTCAGGAAGTGTGTGGGATGTTGACAAATGTTGATGCTTAATGATTTGAAAGAATTACCAACATAGAAGAAGATGTAAACATCACTAATTTTGTGAGTTCTGTTTTGTTCACTCTTAAACATTTTTAACATGTAAACATGTTTCTGAAGCGTGAGCAGCTAGTTCATAAAGAAGTATAGGATATCCGAGTGTGGGTTAAGTTCAGTTTGGAATTTAAAAACAGCGATAATATTATTACTAAGGAATGCAGCCTAACTGCAGCCTACAAGAAGAAGGCCACCGGTATTGCATTCCGCCAGCTTTCGCTTGCTCCCGATCCTCAACGAGCGCACGTGTCGCGTCAACTAGACATGCGTGTGCTGCTGCATCCTGAGGACGAAAGATCGGTGTGGCACCAGCGATTCTCGATGAACATTTCCGCTTGACAAGGAAATAGTTGTTCGTTAATTTGTCGCCATCAGGCTGATGTTCGCTCCGCTGGTGGGAATGCACCAAATGCACTGTGTTGTGGAAGTGCATTTTCGATTTTTTGGTTGATGCAGGAAGTGCATCGGTTACCGAAGAAAAATTGACGCAGCAAGAGGGACATGGAAATTATCTCAATAAGGCAACGGAAGGGTAACAGTTTGTTGGGGCCTTTTTATGTTACTCCTAAAAAACTATAAATATTTTTAGTTTCAGTTTATTTTGAACTTTTAGTTTGATTCAAGTTTTTTATGTTTCGAATCCTCTCATATCGTAATTTCGGCTCGATCGCGAGTAGCTTTGGCTTGTTTTTATCGTTCTTTTTCACTATAGGTTCTAGTGAAAAGTATTTTAAATTTTGAAGCTTGCTTCATTCCGATAATCCTGATTCCGATCCTGGTTCGGAGCATTTCAGTCACGCGATCAACCAACCACCCACCAAACAGAGTGAGATTGATGCACGGTGCAGTTTGGTGAGAGGTGGTGCATTCTCTGCATAAACGCTGCTAAAATGGATTGCTTTCATCGTCGTTTCGTTGTATGATTGACAGGCCGAAGTAACTTTTCTGTGGAATGAAGCTGCGCCGCGGCATTCATGGCTTTCCGTGAAAAATGTGCAACTGCAACTGCAACGGTGCACATTGTGGTGACCACGTCTTCTGCGTGCCGCTTCGTTGAACTGATTTGCACCACCACGCACTGCGCGCTTTCCTTCACGATCACGAGGCGTACATTTTTCGCATTCATCACCCTTCAGTGCGAGGCTTCAGGTCGGTCGCCGTGGTCGTAACTTACTTCTCCATATGTGGCGCTCGCTTGTGATGTGAACCCTTGTCCTTTTTTTCCTTTTTTTGTCGGAGGAAACCGTTTGAAGCGAACCGCAAAATAACGAACGATCCGCGTGCACAACAGAGCACGGTGACGACGACCGCACGCGGCGGTGGCGGAGGAAAACGTGCACACAGTGAAAAAGATCGACTCGTCCTCTAGCGGAGACAAGTGTCTCGGGCGCAACCCTTTACCCCCGGCGTTCCGTCACCAGCCCGCCGGCAATGAAAGTACTTAATACACCACGGGGCAAGCGGATGATGCTGGCGATGGCGACGGCACATCGGGGCAACAGTTGGGAAACAAAGACCAACATTAGGAGTGCGCGCCGCGTGGTGGTCGCCCGACGTCGCCGCCGTGGTTCACGGTTTAGTGAGTTGTAAAATGATCTGATTTGTTGGGATTAACCCGTGTGTATCGCTTTCAAACTGCTTCCGCTCCAGTCAGTGAGAGTCCGACCGTCAGTCAGTCAGTCAATTCCTCCCTCTGTCGTCACACATGTTCCGAAGGTTTGTCCGGGGCGCGATCGCGTTTTCTGGCAAGGGGGATCGCCCACACGCCGGTGGCAAAGATGCAGAAGGGCAGAACTCCAGTAGGGTAATAATTTAATTGGGGAATTGTTCGGATTTTTGTCACCCATCCTCGGGTTGTTGTGCGCTGAAGAAAGAGTTCCCCGCCACGGATGGGTTAAAAATGGTTCGAGCAAAAAAAAGGCTCCCAAAAACATTTCCCTTGGGGAAGGCTTGTGGTGTCGAATGATCTCTTCTATTAAGACAGGTGTCCATGTGCGAGGATCGCCTAGTCTGGATACGATTTTCGGAAGAGAGACCTCTCGAAGAGGGCTTCGATTAATTGAAATGAAATGCGGCACATTAAATGTGCATCAAAAGGAAAGGAAGGATGCGTTTATTATTATGTCACTTTTCGCTAAATTTAGTTTTCCAGCGCGTGTCCGCTCTCGCACCACGTTCCTATTCTAATTATTCCTATCCTATTCTAACTAACCGTAACCGCGATCATCCCGTAAATCATCCGCGAACCGAGAGAGGTGGAACATAAGACGAGAGAAGGAACAACGGACAACAAAACGGTCTCAGCATTTAAATAAAATATGCATTTATGGTGTGTGTGGTGGTGGCCCCCCGTGCCCCTGATGGTGTCAATGAGATTTGGCTCCATTATCGTCCGTGTTTTGAGGTTCAATCATAAAAAGAAGGGAGTGTGAACAAATCATGAATCACCGGGATGGCTGTCTTGTCGCGAGGGTTATGAGCCCAGCTGTGTGTTTGTTTATCCGGGGTGCCCTTTTTGAGCCGCCTTTCGAACCATCATGATCCTTTTTAATGCCCTCTCAACACTTATAACCGCGCCACGCCACGCCACGTGCTGCACGGCTCACTCCGGATTAAGTTGTGTAGCTTAAATTAAGCGCTTTTCCTCCTGGTGTCCGTGCACACCAGTCCCCGTGATCCGTGTGGGAACGTACGTGTGCCGTGGCGCGCAAAGTGGTGTGTAGGATTTAATTGTGTGTTTCTGGCACATTACATTAATTGGGTCGTTAATGTTCTGGATCGCGTAAATGGGCGGACACCGGGGGCCAGGTCGGGCGCGCGCACAGAGTAGCGGCTTGACGCGATCGGGTTTGACATCTTAATTTAACGTGCTGTGAAGGGGTCTTTATTAGATTACAGTGGAACATGTGATTTAATTTTTTAATTATAATTTAATTTAATATCGGTCGGGAAATTGGATTAGCAAGCAAATGAAATGGATACAGATTGATGCTTTTAAATTGGAGACCAAATTGTTAAAGCGTGTTCCTTTCTGATTGAATCCACACAGACGCCGCAAGCGAGTTGGTCACAGATGAAACGCGTGGAAAAACGGAGGAAAATCCCCTGACCTTGCCGAAGAAACAGAGACGAACGCGAACCTCGTTCACTTCGCAGCAAATTTTGGCGCTGGAAAAAATCTTCGAAAAGACACACTACCCCGATGCGTTCGTCCGCGAGGAGCTGGCGACCAAGAATGGCCTTAGTGAGGCAAGGGTACAGGTTTGGTCACAATGGCAGCTACTGAAGATGCATTGTTTGGATGAAAAAATAATTTTATCTTTTTCCTCGTCGTGTCTCTAGGTTTGGTTCCAGAACCGTCGGGCCAAGTTCCGCCGGAATGAGCGCAGTGCAACGTGTGGCGGCGGCGGCGGCGGCGCCGGCAAACCGGAAGATCATCTGTATCCTTCAACCCTCGTCGTGGGCCCACCACCGTCGTCGAGTGCTGGTTGCGGGTTTGGAGGGGACAAATCGGATGCAACAGGTGCACCACCGCCGCCACCGTATTCACTGTCCTTCTCGACACTGACCTCCATGTTTTCGCCTATACCACACCATCACCACCACCATCTGCACCATCATCCGCAGCACGTGACGCCCAGGGCTGGACAATTTTACTCTGCTTATCACCACGCATCCAAGCAACCCGAAGACTCCATGTACGCCGCCGCCGGGCAATCGTATCCGTTTCCGAATCTGAAGTATCTTAACAATCTGCAAACATAATGTCCTCAATTTAGCTTTGCCCCATTCCTTGAGACGGATTCTTTTCGGTTTAAGAGATCAGCTCTGCCTCGTTGAAACTGAGGTTTTAAATACATTTTTGCGTCGGAAACGCGCTGGTCCAATTGTAATGTTCTTGAACAGGGAAGCAACACGCCGTAAATTAAGTTTTGTTCGTCGACCGTTTTGGCTCCCTCTTTTAAGTGTATGATTCCTCGTATCTTGGTTTGTTTTATGATCATATATTTTGCCATTATGAAATGTGTTACCGACCACTGGCACCGAGTGTTGGGGTCTGGAAAGATGAATTTAATCACCGAAATGTAATAAAACAAGGAAAATTACTACACGGCCACACACGTTGTTTTGATAACAAATAGATTTATTGGTTAATTTTAGTTTACACTTATTGGGGATTTGTTCGTAATAAATGGGTTTGCGTTCCGAACCGCCCGATGGCGGCGGCGGCGGCGAGTTCACATGCGGATCTGGAACTTGCCCGCCTTCGTGACGTACTTTACGCCCTTGAACGGTTTGTACTTTTCGCCGTACATGTCGAGCCGGTTCACTTTCAGCCCCGATACGGCCATCTGTGAGATTGTAAAGTGCACTCTGTGGAGAATCGAAAGTGATTAGTGCTTGTGTTTAAGGTGTTACAGTTTGAAAGGTATCTGACGCCTACCTATCGATTGTGGTTTCGAGCGTCGAGTTGGTGGAAGCCACGGAAACCTGCCGGAGCGTAACGCGTAAGTTAGACAAAAGTGCACATTAGGGAATCGACCAACGTCAGTCGCGGTCTGCTTACCGTTCCACGAATGTTGGGCAGCTTGGTGGCGTCAATCCGTCCAATGTCCCAGTGAAGCACCTTGTTGACGGTATCGTACGTGTACTTTCCTTGGTTCACCACCAGCGAACAGTTTGTGACCGCCTTTGGCATACAGATGTCTAGTTTTACGGCTGTGCAACGATCAATTTTGGCGCATTAGTTACCCCTTGACGTTCAAACTGCTGATTCCCCGTTTACCTTCCAGTGTTCGTCCCATGGTCGTTTTCGGTCCAACCGTAATGTCCAGCCGGGACTGTTCGCCCGATTTTAACACCAGATTGTGACGAACGTAGATCGGAATGGCGACGATATTTTGCGAGCCAACGTGGTACGACATCAGCCGGAAGTTGCCATCGGGAGGAATGAACGAGAGGATCCGTTCCGATTCCCAGCGCTTGAAGCGCACACACGGGTGGAAAGACACGTCGTCGAACAGACGCGGGTTCATGAACGACAACGACAAGTCCGGCATGCCGCTCAGCTTAATACAGCAATCGATCTGTTGAAGGGAAGGACCGGGAGATTAACAAAAGGAACTGCAGGGGATCGCATCGTATTATCTTACGTATCCTTGAATTTCGGCAAAAATCGTCTGCCCATTTTTGTCGATAATAGCGTCCACTTCCTCGACGACATCAAAGTAGGCCTCGTTGTTGGTGTACTTGACGCCCGTTCGCCGCCACGGGATGGCCGATAGCTGACCCGAGGGCAATGTGCCGCTAATGCTGAGGGGTTGAACCAGTGGGATTAGCGGTGCGGTGCACGCTTTTGGACGGCGCGGGTCAACTTACTTGGACTTCCCGGTCACAGAATTGGCGATCGTGCGGAGTATGTTGGGCGGTTTGATCAATTCCTTCAAGACGTTACACTCGGTTGCTAGTGGAAAGCCATTGTCCAGCATTTCGTCGAGCAGCTCGTACACGATGACATAGTTTTCCTTGATCACGTTTTCGTTACACTCCGTAAAGTAATCCTCGAATGTGTCCACCACGCGGTGCAGAAACTCGATCACGAACAGCGGTGGAAACTCCTGCTTGCAGGCGGCCACGAGCGAGATTCCATTGCGCTGGATGGACACGAGATAGTGATGGGGCGTCGAAAGGACTGGCGGCACATTCTGGATCGGGTGGGAAAGCAGAGTGTGTGATGGCAGCGATTTTCCCCGGTGCCCCCGTTTACACTTACGTTGGCCGATAATCGTTGCACGTCGAGAAAGTATGACACGCAAGTCCGCGACACTACACTGCGCCAGTGTTTTTCGAGAAATACATCGCTGGAACAGAGAGAGGAGTTGGCAAAATTGTATAGCAATAGCAACGAGCTCTCTCTACTTACCCGCTGCTGTTAACGATAAACAAACTGTGTATCATTATCCTCCGGGTTTGCGCTGATCTTCCAATATGTTAACACAAAATCTTATGCACTTGAGCATGCACACACAGTGTTGTTGTTGTTGTTCAGCGAAATATTTCGTGGCATCAACAATTCGACACAAATGTCAAAACCGGCTGACGGTACGTTTATGCCCGCGGGTTGGACGGCCGATACTGAATGTTACAGAGTTCTTGAAACGACGATAGATAATAATAAATACTATTGTAGGAGCAAATTATGTCAATTTTACCTGGAAGATAATTAACGGACTCCTGTTAGCAAGGAAAGGTTTTGTTGCAGCATTTTGGTATTTTGTTGTTCCTTTTGAATGTGGTCGACACCCTGTACCATTCTGAAGCAACCCTGAAGGCATCGGAACGTCAACAACAATGACACTCGAGAACGGGAATTATAATTTGTGGCGTACCTGATAAACATCGGCTTTCTGAGGAAGCATTGTGCGTTCAAGTGGCCGGACACTTTCCGATGTTAATAATGGACGTGTCGCAGCTGTCGCAGTTGATGCGTTGCCTGGTGATTAAGGAGATGCGCACCAACAGCTTGGATCTGCTGGAGAGCAAGCTCGACGATGTCGATCAGGAAATGTACGAGTTAATGCTACGAACGGACAGCCTGTTTCAGTTCCTGTCGGACGCCAGCAGGTAAATTTAAATTTGCAAAATGCGGCACGTCGGTGCGTGGTTTACGGTTCGTGTTGCTCTTTCAGTGACCAATTCATCACAGCCTCGCGCATCATCTACGACAAAGGCCTCGAGTTTTACCCGCGCGGTTCGATCGTGATCGATCAGTTCATCGAGCGCTGCCTGACCCATCCGAAGAACAAAGTGAAACAGTTCGGGTTGCGTGGGGCCGCCGTGCTGGCGAATGCATCGCTGCCGGTGACACAAAACAACGTCCAGCTCCTGATTGTGCACTGTCTCCCGATGAAGGAGGTCATCGTGGACACGCTGATGAAGATCCTGATTCAAACGCTGCCGCCCGTCTTTACCGAGGCCAGTGTGCAGAGCAATCTACACGCCGCGCTCGAGTGTGACGAAACGATCCGCTGCCGGGTGTACGAGATTGTGTGCACCATTCTAGAGCAGTACCCGGGCCTGCTGGGGGCGGCCGATCGTATCCTGCAGCGGGCATTCGATGATCTGGCCACAGACGATGTGCTGCTGCAGACGAACGTGCTGCAGATCACCACCCGTTTGCTGACCACCAAGGAGGGCTTCGCATACGTCGAAGCGGCCGATCTGTTTCGCAAAGTGTACACCAGTTTCGTGAGCATCGCCGTGAACCCGTACGTGCGGTTCGTGCTACCGAACGCCCTGAAGTTCTACGCCAATGCCGCGTCCGTTCAGCCGACCATCTTCCTGGCGCGGTACCCGGAAGCGATTGATTTCATCTTCGACAAGGCCTTCACCGGCGATCCGATGCTGATGGTGATTGCCTACGAGTCGCTCGGTATGTGCCGCACGACGATGGCGTCACCGGTGGCAGTGTCTGACCTCAACTCTGTATTTGTCGGCAGGTATCGTTGGGTTTAAGAATGAAGGCAAAATTTTTCTCACCGAAAAGCGGAAGGACAAAATGGACAAAATTCTGAAGGAAATGCAAAACGTGATGCAGTCCGCGACGGAGGCATTCAAGGTGCGCTTCATCGAGAGCCTGATCAACTTGATGGCGGCCGAGGATGAGCCAATCGACAACAGGATCTCGTAAGTGTGGTGCTACGGTGCCGATTGCAACAATTCGGGTTCGTATTCTGACGCGCATTCTTTGCCCCGGCCACAGAAGCATTGCCCAGAAGTGGTACGAAACCATGACCGGGCGCGAGGACCTAGAGATGGTGCAGACACTGTTTAAGGTGCCATTCCCGGACATTAAGATGGCGGCGCTGAAGCTGCTGTCGGCCATCGTCGACTACCGCTGGGGTCAAATGTTTTTCCAGAACACGGCCTGTTTCGGTGAGATGCTGCTGAACCGCGTGCTGGACGTGGACGTGGCTGTGACGCAGTACAAGTATGATGTGATAAAGAAGCTGTCCGCCTCGCCGGTGATGGACGGGTTCGTGTGCGAAACGCTGCAACAGTACGTGTCGGAGGGAGCGTTTTATCGTAAGGCAAACGTGGAGGTGGTCATCGAAGGCGAACAGTAGGGTGAAGGGGGGCATGATGACTTGCGGACTCGGATATGTGTCACACTTTTTTGTATTCCTAATAACATGGCTTTCAAACGACTGATGCCACTTCGGGGTGTTTATTTTCTATACATCACTTCATCAATAAAGAATGCCGCCTGCCAGTAGGGCGCAGCAATAACTGATATGATATGTACGGATATGATTTGGTGAGTGCCTATAGTATTATCAAAATGTTTCCAAAATCTAGTTTGTACTTCTATTACCCCCACGCGGGTCTGTTCATCACACGGCGTGTGACCAAACATGGCTCGTCACACTTCGTGAAAGCGACACTCGACAACGGGTTTCATAATTAGTAAATCGTGACCAACGAATTCGAAGGACGTTGGGCACTTTCACCAGAGGCCGTTGGCGCTTCTCGTAACGGTATCATGACGCAGCGACAGCCTCCCAACGAGAGTGACTCTAATGGACCCAGTTCGAAAATGGGACAAAAAAGCACGACGACGCCATAAGATTACCATTCCGTTCCGCAACGTGGTGCGGCATGGTGCGTAAAAAAAACAGCCAAAAGGGCCGTGAAAAGGGTAACATTAGTGCTTGGTGCTGTTTGAAAACAATCCCATCGCGTGTAAACAAATCAGAGGATCGCCGATGACCGCACGTTGCAAGTCTTTGCCGATCAGAATTTGCATATCGCGCTCGTGCCTACTCGCTACGTTCGCTACTTGAAACTTATTAGCGAATTCGAGGAGGGTTGTTAATTGAGCCATGATTCTCTCCGCACTCCGAGCATCCCCGTGGCGGTGATCGATTGCTACTGCGTGCATTTGTTTTTCCATTTCCCTTACGCGACACCTACTTTGAGCAGGACAAAAACCCGGTTCTAAAGTGGTTCGTACTGCCGTGCCCTAGGGTGGCCACTTACTCGAGAGAGGTCACGGTCATGGGACGAGGAACTCTACGGCGGCGTGAACTCAACCGAAGCCGCGCACTCTGTTGGGAGAAGGCGTGTTCGGCCTGCGAGCGCTGTGGCCGATATTTACCCAGCACGTTGACAACTTACTACCCTATCCTGGTTTGATCTCCCCCTCCTGCGGGCGGCCCGGGCAGGAAGGTTACCAGAAGACCGAAGTGACGAAGCCGGTTTTGATGCTTGCGATCAATCACTCGCGATCAGCGTCGTGTGGCGTGGTTCTAGCGAAGGCACTGTGGCGCGACACCTGCCGTGGCCTCTCGAGTCTGAAGTGCGCTCAAGCTAACGTAGGAATCTTCTTCCCCGAAAAAACCTTCGGCAGGGGCAGGTTCTTAAATACTGCGACATCTCAATGTTGGTTCTGGCGGTTGGTGAGAGGTAAGAGGTTGGGCAATGATGTCATTAAGTGGTGTATGATCCGGCTGCTTCTTCCGGGTCCCTGGCGAGTGAGGTATTTTAAGAACAGCGAGGCAATTTTTTCCTCGCTCCAGGAAGCAGGACGTGGAGGACACAAGACACAAGATCGATGGCACCACCAGCTGCCAGAGCATTCGCGACGAGATTGACAAATCTTCTAGATGGGGTAATTGTTTCGAAAGCCAACATCAGCCATTGTGCTCCGTGGCCAGCGAAGCTTTGGAGAGTCGTAAAGAGACAGTGAGCGGCCCAACGGTTGGTTGTGTTTATTTCTATTACGCAATTACAACCGCCCCGGGGGCTGCCACAGCCGATACAACCCGACACGCTCCGCCCAACGCAACGTCCGTGCAGGCGTGCGGATCGCTTGGATCATTCCTGATCCATGTAACGGGGTGTAACTATTAATTATTTTTCATACACCACCAGGCACGAGGCGCCTGTGGGTCAAGTTTCTAGTAATGCCACCCGGCCAGGTCCCTAATTAATGCTGGCGCAAGCGAAGCAGGAACTTGCTCTGGTGCCGCCGTCAGGCTTTTATTGATGCAAAGAAGTATCGAAAGTCCCCTTTACCGTGTGCCGCATGTCGATTAGCGTCGGGGCGCACCGACCCTCCCAGCGTAGAGAATTGTTTGGCCAAAGCTTGGCTTCAGCTTGTTTCCGCCAGTGAGTTTCGCCCGAGTCAGACGCCTTGGCGTGTGCCGCCTTTTTGGAAGCAGTGGTTTTGTTGTGCCAAGCAATCGGTCATTAGGCTGCCGGAGAGTGTCATACATCATAATCATACGCGGATTCGATGCAGCGTCACGTCAAGGCACGATCTAGCAGTGCGATCGGAAAAAGGGACACTAATTGGCGGACAAACTGGGGTCTCAACGGGGGTTTGTGTGCATCGCAACGGATCTGCTAGTGGCGCGGCGATCGAGTTGATCAATGGGCGACGAATGGATTGCACGACGATGTGGTGCGGCAGAGTGATGCAAGCGTGGCATAAGTATATGGGAGGATGCCGCCGCATCCCTTCGGTTGCATCACGTGGTCGCTGTAGAATCGGCAAACTCATGCTGCAGGTGTAACCTCTTTCATCAAACCCCGGTCGATACTTGTGGCCTTTGGGGGGAATTAGTCATCGCACGGTCACAAACGGTACAGTTCTAAGACTTGTTTGGAAGCTATAAATGAAAAAAAAGTGAATTTCTAAACAAAGCAAAACATTATAATTATCCATCTATAATACTATTGCCACCTTCAAAGTAGAAGCCCATTCTGAGGCCAGATACTTACACGATAGATTGATCCGAACGCGCGAAGATTATTATAAGCTATCACCGGAGGCTATAAGCTTCATCAGCGGAGTACCTCTATCGATAATTGAACTTGTTTTCCAATCGCCTCGAAACATGTTCCTTGAAAAGGAAATCTAAGCAAACTGCTTACCTTAGGCAGCTTTTAGCATAATCGCGAACGCAGAATTTGTTATAATAGAAACCCTCAAAATAATTAGAAATTTGCTTGAGCCTGTCGCTCCAAATTGGGTTGCACAATGTCCTGATCTTGACCTCAACACGTCGTACCATTTGGCAGGCTAAAGTGTCGAACCGGAAACTGTATTTCCGAAAATTCGGCCTTCCGCTCGTTTTCGGACGTATCTTCTCTGAGATACAAGATGCAAATGAATGATCACCGCGCGTCATAAACTGTAAACATGTCTAATGGATGATTGTTTTGTTTTCACAACTCTGCTTTGGGCATTTACTAATAGCATCCGTAGCCACTAATTACTCGTTAACACACTGATAGTAACATTTTTGACCTTCCATCACCAAATTTTGTTTACATCGGTGGCACATCCGTGTCACATCTGGGCACCGTCGTGAGAAGAGTCAAAAATAAACTAAACCTTTCATGCCTCAGAAACTCAGACAAACCAGTTAAGGTCTTGAAAAGGAGCCCAATCGGATGAGTCCCTGCACATTAGAAAACGCGTCTCGAGGATACGAGCACCCCCCGATGTTCCGATTGATGCGCTCCGGTAACTCCGCGAACGAAATCGTTCAGCCGTTGGTTTTATGCTAAGCTTATCAGCGTGCACGCAACCGCAGATGGCACCGTTTTCGTGTGGCAAGGACGCTGCGTTTCGCGGCCTTCCGGGGTGACCGGTCGAATGCTGATCCGCAGATATTCATCCCAACCGTTTGCAGCGAAGTAGAAAAGGTCGCCTCGCTCGCTGGGTGCTTCGAAACAAACGGCGACCGGCCGCCGTTGCGTAGACAAACTTCTTCGGATTCGAATCGTCCCAGCCCACACCATGACGGCCGTGACGACGGAAAGGTCGATAGGCCACCGGAATGCTCCTCTAGAGAAGTAAATTTGCACAATGACATCAAGCGACAACGCCGGGTGATGATTAGGTCCGGGGCCCGGCTGGCGGTCCTTGAGCCGATCACCCGTTAACGATCGCTTTACCTGTTTTATGTGACACTCTGTGGGGACAACCTACTGTCAAGGGCTGGCAGCGATCAAGGGCCAATAAAATGGTACAATGTAGAGGAGCGTACCGCGAAGCGTGTGACATCTTTCGTGCGAAAGGTGAAACAAGATTTTAAATAGACGTTCGTTTTGGAGGCCGATCAGCGGCCGATTGAGAAGGATCGACCCGTGGATAGTAACGTTGATTTAGTGAAGTCCGCGAGAAAGAAGTGGAGCAGTAGACACATTACGACCGTGTGTGTGTGTGTTGTAAGCGTGGCCACCGGTCACGGATGAGAGGAAGAAAAACGAGTTTTTTAGAAAGTAAAACAAAGAAACGTAATCCCTTGATGCATGATGCTGCGATGCTCCTTGCTGGCCGGAGTTTCGGTTTCGCTCGCACACCCAGCCGGCCGGCCAGTACCGGTGGTGTGTGGCCACCGGAGTTATGCAGGGTTATGCGCTGGTCCTATCGATATCACTTGCTTAGTTTTCACGCGATTACGTATGACCGTACTCGTGTGGTCGGCGGCGCAAGAGATTCATTTTTCTTTTTCCGCTTCTTTCGGAAGGTTTCATTATTGTGGCTCCCATTTGTTACCGCTCCGCTTGTTCCGCAAACGTTTAGGAACCGTAACTTCCGTTTTCGGCGCTGTGGGGCTCTCGACAAAAGCCCTCTCGGTCTCGGCAGATAAGAGACCCGGAAGGGACGAGATTGATGCGGCTTTGGCAGCTAAGGCAAACATGCAAGCAACGGCCTAATCCGCTTGCTCGCTTGCTCGCCGTGGTCCGCGGGTTGCGTTATGTGATGCGGTGATGTTGGCGAGGCGGATTTATTATTATTTTTCGGCGCACATCATGCTTTCCGGTTCACTCCACACCGACCGACCGAGTCGCTAAACGGCACGCGGCGAGTGCTGGGCGTTGGGTCGTCTGGAAAAAAGGCGCCCGACATCGATATCTCCAGGCGACCATGGCGGATGTTTTAATTTAAGTTTTAGGACCATTTTCTCCGCCCAGTATCACGCAGAAAACGCTGTGGGCCACGCAGGTGCCGTACCGGTTTTCTTTTCTCCGAGCAATGGAAAAGCGGATCTGTTTTCGGGGAAAATTTCACTTTTGGTGGCAATGTCATTGGGTGACGGATTCGGTTTTAAGGAGTGACTAATTCATCCAATGCCATGGCTTACAATACGGATGGAAGGTTGTGTGTTTTTTTCAAATAGAATGATTTTATTTAAACACAACTGACAGTGTTTCGATGTAGCTTTCGCTGGAGCTAAAGAGATAATTTTATATTCTTTAAGACAAATTCGCTTTCTTTGATACAGATCGTCTCACACGCTCGCTATCGGCTCTCATCTTGTTCCGCAAAAGTTCGCTGGCCTCCTTCGATTGCCACCGGGCAAACAACGCACTTTCAAGGGGCTTGTGAATGCTTGCTCAAACCTGAACTGTGACTTAAACGGTTAAGAGCGATTCAACTTGCAACCGGTTCAGACTAATTTATCTCGAAATAGTTCGCAAAAAAAGTGTATTTAAATTAATATCACAGTTGAGCAAAATCCGTTCATGATTTAAAATACATTCTCACCACTAGCGCCCACTGTGGTTCTTCAGGAGGACATCATCCATTCTGAAGAGGTTCTTCGTGACCTCTTGAAGCACTCTTAGACACCATCTTGAAGGGCCTGCCATCGGACCGCAAAAAAGGATCCTCGATTTTCTAACGGCCTGAATGTAGGTGAAGTGAAGGATATTTCTACCGTGAGTCCGTGGCCTGCGCCATGGGTACGCACGGTTTCCGGATCGATTAGGCACACACGGATATGGTGCGCCGGAGCCGGAGCCTCTGCATTCGTCGAGCATCGTGCTGACCTCCGGTGCAGAGGGGTTGTTCGTACACAACACTCTACGCTCAGCCCAGTGGTGGCGATTGCAGTGCAGACCGTGCGCGCGTTCGCAATTTCAAGGGTTTAACCTTGCGCCACTAACCACCCCGCTGCCACAGGCCTGGCACGGTGTGTGGCCGTTTCGACCAAACGCAAGGCACCCGATCCTCGGCCCGAATTTGCTGCGTTGCGTTGCTGCGCACGCGTTACAAATCGCAATTCGCGCGCGCGCGCACAGTCCAGGCTCTAGTGTGTATTTGTGTCACGGAGTCCACGTGCCATTGCGGCACATTGTCTGGCGGGGGCTAATGGCTGGTGCCTAAAACCTAATTTATGTGACTGATACAAGCCGCTCGATCAATGTGATGCAGTGCAGGTTTGCCGTGTCGGCATGTCGCGTCTGTCGCAAACGGCGAAACCCCGCACGGCAGTGCAGCCGAAGGTTAAAGAAAAGGAAAACAATCCTCAAGTGCCTAGTGGTGTCTAGTGCTTACGTTGCGGAAAAGGCAGCAACAAACTATCAGTGTTGGGGACGGGCGCCGGGCGTTCGGGCTTCATTTAGGCCATCAACAGCTTGCGTTCTGGGCTGGTCTGTTCGCTGACTAGGCGCAAACCTCGACGCGGTAACCTTCACGGCTTAGCACGGCTTTCTCTCGCCTAAGCAAAATGCTGACGCTAAAACTCTGCACTCCACTCGGACCCAGTGGGCGAGTTGTGTAAGGTTCGAGTTCGGGCAAATCGAACAAACTTTTAAAATCTTTCGACGCACGCATTAATGAACAATTACGAGAGAGAGAGAGATTACGCACGTGGTGTCTATTTGGGGCACGTTTTACTAGCATCGTCGTTACCACATCTTCTCGGCGCAGGACTCGCTGGTCGGCGAATTACGAAATGTGCTCAGAGGCTGTAGTTTCGCTGCTAACTTTCGACCACCCCGCGTATCGCCCAAAACCGCGTGCATGTGTGTGTGTTTTGCAGCGAAGCGTGGCGTGCTCCTTTTGAGACGGTCGTGGGTCAGCTGTTTGCAGCGGGCGTCTGGAGCAGAGCGAGCGAAAGCAGCAGCCGGACGCGCGCGCGCGACTGATCAGGTGGCTGGCTGCGTGCTGGCACTGGACTGGCTGCGTCGGTGGCGCCGAGTGCGATCGCGTGGCGGGGGGCGAGATGACCGAGCCCGGGCCCACGCTGCACGCTCGGTGTTCAGTTTGGTTGCAGTGTTCGGGTGAGCAGGTTCAGGTTGTGTGCTGCCTATCCTGCCATCCGGCCCCCCGTACGCCTCGAGCGCCTTTCCTGTGTTTCGGTTCGGTCCCCGGGGGTTCGGTTCCTCACTCAATCGATTTCCCGTGTTTTCTTTTTCTACACAACGCCGCTACCACCGCCACCATTAGTGCTTATTAGAGAAAGAGGGAGCTTCCTGCGATCGACTTCCGCGATCTCACTCTCGTTTTTCGCGAGTGGCCGCGAGCTGCAAAGAAATGGGTGACAATCGCCGTCGTCGTCGTCGTCATTGTGTCGTTGCTTGTTGATCGGGCGTGGGGCCCCCCGCTGCAACTCTCTTCAACTCGTCGTCTCGTCAAAGTGAAGTGCTGATGGTCGGTGCAGTGGGCCAAATTCATCATTCATCACCGGAGAGCCGTGAGGGGCAACAAAGTTGAAGTGAAACACGGTGACTGTGATATGTGACTGTGAACAAAGTGCCACCCACCAAGTATTTGGTTTACTCTCCTTGACTCGATAGGAGCTTTCAGTGTTGTGTAATTTGAGCTCCGTCTGGAGTCCGCTTCATAATCTCTTCTTTTTCTTCCATCCCCCCGACAGAGTGTCTGTATAATACGTAACCTGTGCGTGCGTCCGTGCGAGTGTGTTTGTGTGTAGAAAAGTGTGACCATTCATCCTGCGAGGGTCCTGCCGGTGCGCGGGACGCCAAGGAGTTGTTGTTCTACGGAAACTCGGAGGCCCAGTGGAAATGACGGGCCCGGGTAGGGTCTGTATAGGTGTGGCGGCGCTGCTGATGATAGCGGTGCTTTCGCCGCTGGCGGTGGCCCAGGACACGAGCCAGGACACGAGCCAGAACTTCTCATTCGACCGGCTGATTCTGCTCGAGGAGAAGCTGACCGTGTTCGACATCAAACGTATCGCCAACGGTTGGAGTGCGCTGAGGCCTCAGCTGAGCGAGCGCTGCGGTGTCCAGATGACGCAGTACCTGCGAGGCCTGCAGGACGAACGGCTGTGGGCGCTAAAGAGTGAGTCGCACTGCACGCTTGACCAGTGTAGCCTAATACTTCGCCGGGCGCCACAGGAAGGACCCAATTAGTAGGTGGCCCAATCCGGAAAGGGCCCCCCGGTGCACCGGTGCGCATCGGATCACACTGCCCGTTTCCCGTTGGCCCGGCCGGGTGTTATGTGATCGTTGTTTTGCCGCCCGCGAGCCGCCCGCGAAGGGTAATTTGCCCTTTTTGGACATCCGCCCCCTGAACGTGTTTGTGTGTGTGTGTGTGGAAACAAATCGTCCGCCATGTAAACGGAGGGGGGAGAAGGTGAATCTTCGGTGATATCTTGCATTTTGTTCCTTTCGCCGTCGCGTGCCACTTCGGCCCCCGATGCAAGCGGCGCGAAAGAAATGCATCAACATAAAGACCCGACCGCAGCACCACCGACCAGCCATGCGAACCGCGGCGGAATCGGGTGGTGCAATGAAAGGGGCTTCCCGCTTGGCACCGCTCGGCCCCCCCGGGGGCCGCGCCGCGCGATGGCGAAAGCTTACATAATTTCTCGTGAACGTACTACATTTCCAATCGGAATCGGAGGCGCCTCCGTCGGCCCCGGAGCGGGGGCTTTGACGGTTTTCTTTTATGTGCCCCTCGCCGACGGTTGCTTTGCTTTTCTTTTCGTTCGGTTTCGGGGCCCGCGGCGAGGCTGTTGCTGATGAAGTTTTCTGCTTCTGAGGTCCCCGCAACGCGTCAAGTAGATCGTTTTCGGGTTTGGGGCTGATTGGACTCGTCTCATGCTTTATTTAAATGAGTTTTTTTGCGAAGAGTCCAATAACTAAGCCATCGCCCCGTGTTTGGAAGCTGAAAGATTGAACTGAAGTTGTCGAAAGACATTAGTTTGACGAAATGAGTGAGATGGACCACCCTTATTCATTTTCTTAAGTCTGAAAGGCAGTAAACGAAACCATTTATTAGACGACTCACAGTTTGTGGAGGAAAACGGAGCCCATTACATTCGATTGGATATTAAAAACATGATGCAGTTGTTTAACATTTTATTTTATTCCGATACACAACAGCTGTAGGATGAATGCAAACTTCTTCACTCACTGTTTACAGACTGCTTTTGCTGTTTAATAGATTTTTTAGGGCCAAAAGCTTTTCTCTTATTGCTTAGTGATAATGATACGTTTGCCCATAACCAGATTAAGATACTCATTTGATTTAACAGCAGCAGTTGTTTTACGGGTTTTCTGTTGAATTTAAATAAAACAATGTATCCTAACTGCACCTACAATTGCTGATTAAATAGCAGCACTGACTAGCCTTATCAAAGATTGTTAAAGGAGCTTTTTAACTAGCAGCAGCATCTAGCCATCAGATAGTTTTAGTCCACAATACTTTCGGTTTGGTTTCCTACCAATGCCCATTTAGCAGCAGCTTTTCTTCATAGTCTTTCGTCTTTCATTTCCATCGTATGTCTAAATACAGACCTTGACGCAATATATTTGAGTTACTTTTTACCATTGATTTGACTTGAAAATTCACACAAAAAACTCTACAAAAGTCTACGACCGCGGACAGATTTCGAATAACTTGATCAACAGTCCAATATCTATATAGGCTGAGCTAGAGTCTCCGTGCGACTATCGGAAGCGCGGACCACCAAAAGGAGATCGTTGAGCAAAATAGTTGTCTTTCGATCGGTTCTCCATCGAGCGATCGTTTGCCTGAATGATTATGACAATTGTCATTACGGTCAAGTGAGCCAAAGTAAACATAAAACACTGCAACCGGGTCGCCGGAGCCTGGCGGGCCGACCAACGCCTAGGCCTAGGCCCTCACGCCTTTCTCCTCACGAAGGGGCTTCGTGTTAATTTGTGTTAAGTGCAAGCGGCCCACGAGCGGGACGACGACGGCGACTGGGACTGGTAACTTTCGTGACGTCTCGACGGACCCGGGCCGTATGTAACTCGCTCACTCCCCCCGTGCACTTGCCGATTGCTTCCTCCATCGGCACACACACACACGCATTGGTAAATTGTTGCTGTTGTTGCTGCGGACGACCTTGACTCCGATGTTTCGATAGAATTCGGTGACTGCACGCTGTGGCTTGCACCACCACCTTTGCTGGAGCTTGGAGAACGACGCCCCACATGGCGTGGCCAACGGCCAATTTTAAATTCGTATCGCATCGGGTGGCTTCGGGCAGCATCTTTTCCTGGTTGTATGATCTTTTGGGCAAGGAAGCGTACTTGAGGCGGCCCCTAATCGATCAACCATTTTTGTGTGCGGGACAAATATCGGTGCTCGGTGTAAACAATGCCAACCCATTAGGGGCGGCATTGTTGCGAAATCAGGCTGGTTTCTGCTGTGTCACGACGATCTAAGCCGAAACCAATCCTGAAGCTGCACCACATTTGATTTTTGTGGGATAAGCCGGGTAAATAGGAGACGCTGCGGAGCAATTCTGTGTGTGAGCTATGGAAACCTACGACACTTTTATCCGCCATCGATCGGGGTGACGTAACCGAGTGTGGCGCATGTTGGTGCATAAACAATGCTTTGAAGTTTGAAGTTTCCATCACCGAAACGTGTTAATTGGCTACGGCAACGCGGAGATTGCGTTCGGAGATTTGGGGCCAAAAAAGGGCCCCGCCGAACCGGTGACGTAATGGAGACTGATCGCAACGAAATGAAAGAGAGTACTGTTCGGTCAAGTTACAGTAAGAACATTGGTCGAGATATGGCCACACCTTCCTGAACTTGATTCCGACTGACTAGTGGGGCTCTGACAGGACCCACCGCTGCTTTCCCCGTTTCGACGGTCAGCATCCGACCTCCAAACTGGTCAACTGGTTCGACCGCACTTTTGCTTCCTGCTTGCCACGAGAGGAAGCCCCGCTTAATGGCTCGGACCGGCTCGCCTTACACGAGTGTCCGTAACATCTCCTAAGTGAGCCCAATTCCTAGCCCCACAAACCTCACCACGCTCTCTCTCTCCCTCTCTCGCTCTCTGTCTTGCTCGATTCCGCAAACGATTCATAATTTTACACGCTGACTCAATCGCGGCCCGGGCGCAACGCGTAACATCATATCCTCCTTCTCTCCACCACGGAGCTGGGGCAGGCGGATTTCTTCAGCCGACCTGTTATGCGGTCCGCTCCGCTCCGCATGACTTGGCGCACCGGCCCCTCCCGGACCCCGCCGAGCCATTACGTCACAACCAAATACGAAAAAGTGAAAACGAAAGTACACCCCAGCGAGGGAGAGTGCGCGCGCGCGCGCCGCAACCCTTGCGCGGCGCGCGGCGCGCGGCGGCCGTGTTGCCATCTCCACCGGGTTGCGTTGGCGAGGAAGTCACCGCCGCCAGCGGAGGGCGTTCGAATGACAGTGGGTGATTGCGCACCTTGTGCCACTGACCGACCCAATTCGGCCGTCGAGAAATTCGTCTAACGCGCTTTGCACATTAGCGATGCACCGATGCGATCAGCGGGTTCGAGGACGACTCCAGGCCGACTCCAGGCCAACACCTGGGGCCCCCCTGGGGGAAACCTGTTTTGGGCTCCCTTTTTTCTCTGATGCCGTCCTCTTTGCTTTGCTGGCTGACTTTCGTCGGGTGACGGCATGATGTAATGGGGACGGTGGTGGTCTGTGTGTGTCATCCTGGTCTGCAAGTAGCACCTTCGTGCCAAAAAAGCACTCGGTCGCATAACAATCGCGGCTAGTGGCGGCGACGAAAATAAGGTCAACCGCTGGCGCTGCTGTTGGGTTAAGCGACCCTTCGGAAACGGCTGCTAAGCGGCAAGAACTACTGCGTACGTACCGGAGTATGGTCATTTAGCAATATCTCCAAACCAGACGTCAGAGAGGTTCCCCGGAGCATTGTCTTCGGGGCGGCTAATGATACCTCTCAGCTCACTCTCGGATGGAGAAGCTCATGCCGCGAGTTGTGCCGCGAGAGGGCTGCCCGATGATATAAGGGTTGAACGAGTTCCAAGAGTCCGTGACTTGTGGCGCGGGGGGGGCGAATTTGGGTCATTGTTTCAAGCGTGCCCCTTTCGGCGTATCTTCATTATCAATCGAGCGACCTCGGACCGCGGATCGGACTAGGTTCGGCTCTCGTCTCTCTCGGCGCTCGCGCAACTCGGTTGGTTTTATGGCTGAGAATTAGTCATTGTTGAGAAGGTGTTGGGCCACCCCCTCCGGCTAAAGGGCGCTCGATTTGCGACAGACTAAACTAAACCGACTAAAACTGATTCTGTGGGGCTCTGTGTGGCTTTTCGTACTGCGGAGTGGACCCGGCCCGCCGGCCCCGAAAAAATAAACACGTGTCCCAACACGCGCCCCCGGGTTCGGGGCAGGCCATTTAATTTAATTTCTTTTCTGCCGGTGGCCATGAATTTTTCGACATGGCTGCATGACTCGCTCGCTGACCCGCTTTCTCAACACGCGGGCGCCCGCGTGCGTCCCTTGCGGCGGTCCCCTAGTGCCCCCGAACCGCAGGACATGTCGCGCGAGCGCGCGCGCGCGGATTTCGTAAATCATCGTCCGTCGGGTCCGCGTATCGACCACAAAAAAAAATCGGAATCGGAAAGATATGCTGTCGCATCGAATGGCTCGCCGGTGGTGGCCCATCATCATCGCTGAATGTTAATGATTGCACACGCCATCGATCCGTGGTCCGCGTGTTGTGTCAGCGTTTGACTTTGAATCTCTCGCACCCGCGAGAGGTCCGAACGTGAACTTCCTCCGGAGAGGCGAAACGAAATTCGGTCAGCCAACGTCGGCATAGGCGGCGCTTTCCCTTTCTTGGCCTTTTCAATGTCAACCGAAATGTGGTTGCCCTTCCACGGCGCCCACCAAACGGGAGAGGAGGACCCAAATCTGGCATCATTTGACTAAGTGGGACCATGGATGGTGCCCTTCACACAGATCCTACGCCCCCGAGTGGGGACCTAAGCAATGGCCAGAAGTTCCAGAAAGCTTCGGTGTACCAGGCTCCGCGAGCGCGCGCGCGTCCTTGACGGACGGCTGAGATGGCCGGCCGAGGGTCGAATCGCTAAAAGAGTTGCCTTCCCCCATGTCCGGTTGTGTACGTGAACGAAAACGAGTCGCACGGTGGGACCTTTCAAAAGCTCACAGGGTCCTGCTGGTGCGCTTCTGGCACTCGACTTTGGACCTTTTCTGTTTGCCAGCCGTTACATAAGCCGATGCAAATGGCCGGTGACGTGTGCCTGGGGGAGATCTTATTCTCGGGTTTCCTATTACCTACGCGGGTCTAGCACACTGACCACCGTGTGGGGGACTCGATCGATCGATAGAAATGGCGTGCCAGTGCCAATATATGAAGCAACGATCTGATGCCGCATCGTTTTCGCCATATCGTCGCCGTTGATGCCGTTTGAAGCCATTAATATACACACAAAAAAGCGCGACATCGTCTCCGAGGTCCGAGCGACAACTCGGAGAGGTCCGGGTCCACGAAAAACCACTTCATCAATATGGAACCGCCGCGCGCGGGCGCCGCCGAACGCCTGGAAATGGGTCAGTAGCGGGGCGATCGCGTAACACTGCGCGCGATGGCGACCGCGCTGCTTTGCATTTCGCTGCGCAACATAAGCTTCGTCGGGGGTGGCCAGCGAGTGTCGGGTGGCGTGCGGCAGATTAGCAGCCTCCGCGAACGCGCGTTACATTAGAAAATGGACAGTGAAATGGTGGAAAAACACACCGCCACGCAATCGGATTTGCGGGAAAAACACGGTGCAGCCCCGCAAAAATGGCTCAACGTACGGCGTGGCAGGTAGGGTGTAGAAAAACAGGATTAGGACCCAGGACGGGGAACAGTTGGCCAACAGCACGATGCATTCTTGCTAAACAGTTAACAACCGGGTCCGCCGCCGCCGCCGCACAACTAGCCGCGCGGATGCGATCGAGAATTGGAATTCTCTCCGAGGACCGGGGTCCAGTTTCTGCTTGGGGAGTGCAAACCTGCACGAAAGTGAAAGGAATGGATGAAAAGCCGTTCGCCGCAAGGCGTCACTGGCTCCACGGACTCCACCATCCCTTTATTCAGGGACACAGATTGGAGTTCGGGAGATCGATCTGTCTTACCGGGCTACTACTCCGCCGGAAAGCATTTCGATTTTACGGAAGTTCGGTTGCATTCACCGCACGCTGTGACCTTAGCAGGCTGCGCCAAAACAGTGACCACCGCGGGAACGCGGATTCGCCAAAAAACGGTTGCGAGGAAAGTTATGAAAGTGAGTCGATTGGGTAAGCAAGCGGTGGCTTACATAAATGTGAGACGCATCCCACGATTGGTCCATGAATTTTTGGAAAGGCTTTCGTCGCCTTGCTGGTCTGCTTTTGCAAGATGTCTCCTGACAACGCACGGCCTTCGGGCACGGCAGCGGAGACTATGAAAGTTGTTGCCCTTTGTTGCCACGGCGTCTTTGATGAATCCTTCAGAAACTTGCAAATAACCTCACGTACGCCACTTAACACGTACGCCATGTTGTTCTACGGGGAACCGGAGACTACTTGGACAACAATTAGATGGAACCTTGTTCCGCGCGAGTCCAGGTTGCAATAGAACTTTCACACCGGGCCGGGTACACAACGTCGTCCCCTGGAGGCTGAGTCACTTTCGCCTTGTACAGGGCGGCGGTTCAGAGGTCAGAGTTTAAATATTACTCGCGAGCGGGCGCGCGCACGAGAAGGGATGATTGATTGGCGATTTGCGTGCGACATTCTTATGAATATTAGTAAACACGCCAGGGGTACGCCCTCTCCTTGGCCTCACCGGGGCTAAGGTCTTGCGCCCGTAAGTGCTTTATCCTTTATCGTAAATACGTATTTAAAATAATGTATGCAGCGCAAAATGCAACCCGCGGTTGAGCGCGGTTTTTAGGCGATCAATTTGCGCCTAGTGGTTATGCAACACGCTAGTTTTTGAAGTCTTCCTCTTCGAGGATGCAAAGGATTTAAAGGGAATATTTTCAATCGGGGACGATCATGCACTCATCCATTTATTCTTGATTCACAGTGGACGACTCATCGGGCAAGTACACGAAAGGATTTTTCTGGGGCAACAATTACTGGACCGGTTCGATGGACCAGTGCTCCCACATCCACCAGAACGAGAGCGGCGCCGACGTGCCGAAGAAGAAGGGCCGCAACACGGACATCACGTACATCAACGGGAACTTTCTCGGCACGACCGAGAGCGAGCACGAAAACCCTCCGTTCATGCCCGGCTTCTACATGGCCAAGATACTGATCAACGGGACCGAGTCATTCAACGCGGTGAGCCGGGGGGGGATCGGGATCTTCCCTTCTTGGGCATCAGCACTAACGCGTAGCGTTTTTCCCCCCGCCTTAGATTCGGACGGTGGTCGTCGGTTTGTGTCTCCCGAGTGCGTGCAGTATTGGGGACGTGGAAACGCTGCTAAAGCTGGACATCAGCCGCCGCCATGTGGCGCAAGAGCTGGTCGGCGTACGATCGCCGACGTTGAACAACTTTTCCCTCTGGGACGATCTCACCTTCCGGATACTATTGTACAGTACCGCGCAGTCGCGTCGAAAGCAGGGAGTCACTCTCGTACGCCAGGACTAACGTCTAGCTTTGCGGTTTCAGTATCATCTCCACGATCGTGACGATCCTGCTGATCAGTGGCACCGGCTATGACCTGGTGTTGCGCCGGCGCTACAAGGCGCAGATGCGCATCAAGAGCTACTGCAAGGAACTGACGGCGGAAATGTCGCCTGGGCTGGGCTGCACCACGTACGATCTGACGCAGCGCGAGACGGAAGAGAACGGCAAAGGTAACTGCACCGTAATCCGGGTACCAACGGGCGTTAACAATAACAACTCGGACGAGAATCTTGCCGCGGAGCTGACCACCACGGAGGACAGCAAGTTGAGTAAGTTACGCCCTCCCCGCCGGACCCGAACGCTCGTGCGGGCCTTTCCTTTAGGTCTTGTGTCAGTGACTAACAACAGCTACAACAACAACAACAGACACTCCGGGCGGGTGACAGTAGACGACACACAGCGACAGTAGACGGAAGAGAAATGGGAGAAGAACACATGATTTGTAGTGGATCCTGGAGTCCCTGTGGCTTATCGCTTTTCTCGTCCAAATCCCCCGCAGGTATGCTGTCGGAGCTGCTCCTGTCGTTCTCGGTGGTGACCAACTTTAAGGCGATTTGCGATAGGAACGTAGGCAACGACACCATTCCGTCGATCCACGGGCTGCGGGCCATCTCGATGGCTTGGGTTATTTTGGGTAAGTGATCCAGGTGATCTCCCGACGGTTGTTCCGCTGACTTAATTCACCGCTCTGACCCTCAGGCCACACGATGATCGTGGTGTTCAAGTACTCGGACAACATGGAGCTGCGCAAGGTGGTCGAGAAGGAGTTCCTGTTCCAGATCGTGCTGAACGGTGCGTACAGCGTGGACACGTTCTTCTTCATCAGCGGCTTCCTGGTGTCGTTCATCTACTTCCGGACCAACGCCAAGGGCAAGCTGGAGAAGCTAACCAAGGGCGTGAACGAGTTCACGGCGGGCTCGTTCCACTTTTTCGGACTGGTCGGTTATCGGTTCGTCAGGTAAGGCACCGAAGGGCACCTCCACAGACATCGCAGCACAGCCATCAACTAACACTTTTCGTCGCTACAGACTAACCGCTCCGTATCTGTACGTGCTCGGCATGGTGGAGGTCGTGATGCGCTATTTGGAGCAGAACTCTGTGTTCGAGCCACCGACCCAGGACCACATCAACTGCCCGAAGTACTGGTGGCGTAACATCCTCTACATCAACACACTGTTCCCGGTGGAGCAGATGGTAAGCTGTCGTCGTCGTCGAACTGCTGGACCGTGGGCGCCCATTTTCATAACACTCTCCCATTCGCTGTCCCGTAGTGCATGCTCTGGAGTTGGTACCTGGCGGACGACACGCAGTTCTACATCATCGGCGCCCTGATCCTGATTATCGCCGTGCGGCACTTCAAGTTCGCCGCCACCATGATGTCGGTGTTTATGGTGTCGGCCTGGGCCACGACCGCGTACATCGCGTTCTCCAACAACCACATGCCCGACGCGGACGATCCGTTCGCGCTGTTCGACAAGATCTACGACAAGCCGTGGACCCGGCTCGGCCCGTACCTCGTCGGCATGGCCGTCGGTTGGATTCTGTTCAAGACGAACTGCAAAATCAAGATGTCCCTCGTGAGTCCCGGTGGCAACTACGGTAATCGGTCCGGAGATCTAACTCCCTGCTCTTTCTCTGTCTTGTCTTGTAGCTCACCGTCATTTCCGGGTGGGTCACCTCCACGATGATGATGCTGTACTTGCTGTTTGGGTTGTACAATACGACGCTCACGCAGACGGCCGCCGCAGCTTACAGCTCGCTGAGCCACACGGGCTGGGCCATCGGCTGTGGGTGGGTCATAGTGGCCTGCTCGTCCGGATACGGTGGCTGGGTGAACAACCTGCTGTCCGCGCCGATCCTGTATCCGTTCTCGCGGGTCACCTACTGCGCCTACCTGGTGCACCCGATCATTAACCGGATATTCGCCCTGGAGTCCGATACACCGATCCACATGACTCCAAATGCCCTGGTAAGTGTACTAGAAGGTGTTCTCCAACTCCAACCATCTTACTCAACATTCCATCTCTCTCCCACTCCCTCTCTAGACCACCGTGTACCTCGGGCAGGTCGTGTCGTCCTACGTGCTTGCATTTATCATTTCCCTCGCGTTCGAGGCTCCGGTCGTGACGATGCTCAAGATTCTATCGCCAAACCGCAAGAAACGCATCTGAACCACCGGCTCGGTCCCCAACACAGATAGAAAGAGAGAGAGAGAGAGAGTGAAGTGGCGAAAAAGTGGACAGCACTAGCTTTGGTGCGCCCGGCAGGGTGCAGTTTCGACAGCATGCTTTTCCTGTGTTTCCGTTTGCTCCGAGTGTGTGTCCGCTTGTTGTCTGTGAAGCCCACAGGGGCGCCCTTCCACACGGGCTTTCCGTGGGCGCGACCCGCGAAGGCCGCGGTAGACCGTGTGGGAAACGATTATAGTACGAATATCTAAAATTTACCAGAAAGTGCTGGCCAATGGTTCCGTGTTCCGCTAGGGGATGGCCCGCCCCCGTCGGCAGGACGAAGCGTGGCCGCGGATAGCGTGTACGTGAACTGTGCTCAGTATGTTTTTCTACAGTACTTTAGACTGATGCGAAGGATGCGATGCGATGTATAATGTAAATATAATTTGGGTGTGAAGAAAGTATTTAACTATAAAAGCGGCTGAATGTGTTGTGCTGTTGGCCATTCTTATGATGACACTTGCTTGTTGATCTGTGACTACGAAGTACGATCGGATTACGTTTAGCGACGAGGAAGATAAATATCGGCGAAAAGTAAAAGGCGTCTAACGTGATCATCTGTCATTTAAATGATGTTGGTTTCTTTCTGGTTGATTTGTGCGCGGTAGTCTGAAAATCCATTTAGCGATAAATCTTGACAAATCATCGAGTTCATGCTTCGTAAAGCCGTTGTTAGTCCATGTTCCACAAAAAATAAATGGGATTGCTGAAGCGGACGGGTCATTGGCGATTATTCCGTGTCCATAGAAAATAAGTTTATTACAGAAAAATTCGAATCAAAAGAGGTTTGTAAAAATTGACAGCTTCTACCAGTTTTTTGGAAAAAACTCGGCAGCTACAAGTGGGGTGATGTTTTTTTTATTAAATGACCGATACCGATCAATGTGGAGGCTTAAAACGAAAGTATAATTCGCTTTGAAATTTAAAATTTACCTTTTGGGACACTTTAAACATGAAAGCTTCTTTCGAAAGCTTTAAGAAAGCCGTTCGCTCCCTGGGTGGTGAATAAAAGCAGTCGCGGTGAATAAAAGCAGTCGCGGTGAATAAAGCGTTCTTGCGTTTCCATGCTGTCAGATGTCAGATGCTGTGGGAAAGCAGCAACTATAACTGGCCTTCCGTCTTACGACATGGAAAGCAGCAAGGCATGCTTTCAGTTTTTCTTTTTGTTTCAAGTTACTTAAATAATGAGTCTAATTTGCGACAGAATTACAATTTTCCGTATGAGAAACTGATTTGAGAAACTGACTAAGTTAAACGATTTGACGGGCTTTTTGCTGGGTTTCGTCGCTTACTCAGCCGCTCAAGTCTATTGTTATGCAACACAAACGTCAAAATGAAGCGAGCCCCACAAAATGACCACGGAAATACCGATCCCATGGCACCAATACAGATCGCCCAGATCGACTGCAAGCTCAAGCGAAGCCCCAACAACACAGGAACTCAGATTGGGCGTCCCACGCAGTGTCTGCTGGCGGCGGCGGCGGCGGTCACTGATCTTGTGGGCTCCAACACAACCAATCGGTTGTGGTACGGCTGTGTGCCTGTGTGAGTGTTAACCTCCGGTGAGCGCTTGTTGGCCTCTAGGCGCCTCGCTACGGTCGGTACCGTTCGACACCCAGCTAGTGAGCAGTTGGAGCTGGCCCCATCAACAACTCCCGCAGCATCGCAGCGGTCCCGTTGGCTGGCGAGCTCGAGCCGTGGCGCGCGCACCGTTGTCCCGAATCACACGCACCCCACCCGACCCAGCTTTCCGTGACAACTGTCAATTGTGTTTTCCACCAAACCGTAGGTGGTTTTTCCCGACGACAGCCGATCATGTGTCGTAGGCTCGTCGACCGTGCCGTGTACTCTTCTTTGAATGTGTGCTCGAAAAGTGAAAAGTGAATAGTAATTGAAGCGAGATTTGCTCGCACGATCCGATTTAACACACGCACTCACACACACACACCTAAGGCTTATCACTGTGGTGGCCGTGCTGTGTGTCTATTCGCTCTTCTCGCTCGCGCTTCCATTTAGTGCCCGATCGTGAGGATCGCGAAAGTGCCACCAAGTGCGGAGGGGGAGAGTGTTTGCGCGCGCGTATGCGCTCGTGTGTGTGTATGTGCATCACACGCAGTGAAAAAGTGAATGTAAAAGTGAAATAATAACTCTGCAGCGCGTAAACTCCGTCGGATCGGCTGTGTGAAGAGGCACATTCCAATCGGGTGGCCGCTTTATTGGATGGGAATTGGGGTGTACGGGAAAACGGCACCCGATCTGTGTGAACATCTGTTTTTGACCAGCGCTCCGACAGCCAGCCAGCGTCGTCAAGGTGAGTCAAGGCGCGCCATCTTGGGGCCACCGAGCCAGCGGGACTCGTCCGAAGATTAGATTTTCCCCTACAAACAAATCGTTCCCAAACGCTTGCGCCAATCTCTGATGCTTCAAACTCTTACGTAAACTGGGTGCTGCCTCTCAAGATGGCCGTAGAGCCATCGATTGCACTGTGCTGAGTATTGTTTTCCTCGACCCTGGCGATGGCAACCCTTTGCTAAATTATTACACCATTACAGCACCGTTAGCCCCGTAAAGTAAGATGATGTACGTACGTCGGTGGGTTCCTTCCGGATCGGCCCGAGAGGCTCATAAAGTAAGCAAACTTATTGTCAACTCGAGTGTCGCTCGGTGCAGTCAATTGTAAAAGCCCCCCCTCCCCCTTGGCCACTGGCGCAAGGTATTAACGCATCACAACCCACACAGACGCACACGCAGAGCAACAACGGTGATGCCAACAACCTTGGCGGACGAGATTGGGTGGACCGGACCTTTTTTTGTTCGTCACCGTTGTGTGTGTGTGTGTCGGGCCGCGAAGTGGCGGACCAGTTTCCTCATCTGATTGCGACCCCGACGTGTGGGCGATCGTCGTCGCCGTCGTCGTCACCAGTCGTGGGTGGATCGTGAGGTGGTGTTTTTTTTGCGGATCCCATCCGATTCCCAATGCCAACCGAAGCGACGCTCGCTGGCTGGTGGAGGTCCCACTCAGGGCCACCAGCCAGATGGTGACTTCGAGTGCGAGTGAGACGCTGACTCTGAGGCTCGGAAGGGCATCGACGAGTCGGCGGGATTAAGATTTAGTTGAGTGGCCCCGCAACACGACCTGGGGCGGCTTGGCGACCACGAAGAACCCAGGAACAGGTATCCGGCCACTGATCCTTCCGTCCCGGATGATGACGGAGGGGTTGGGTTGCGAAAATGGATTGGGGGGAACTGGCTGACAAATGATTGATGTGTTCGAAATGATCACTTGTGTCCCGGGTCCCGAGAATCGTCAGACGTCAGCGTAGCTCGCCTTAACACCTCTCCGAGGATCGAGGCAATTATATCACCGCTTCGCTTCAAGTCGATTCCTATTTGGAGCTCTTTCGGGTCGACCCGAGCGTAGGTTGACCCCCCCTCATGATTGCGGACGGTGAGATTTTTGCATACACACCCGGGTCCCGGGTGTGCAGGCACTTAGGGCGGCCGCACTCCTACAGAACCCGTTCTGGAGCTGCCCGAGCTGCTTTACACCCGCATCCCGTTCAGGCCCGTGCGGCGGACATTTTATGGCCGCTGCCCCGGGCGTCCCTGAAGAACGCAAGCGCAGGGAAACCGGTTTTGCTCGCGAACGGACCGCGCAATGCACTATGGTTCGCCGTCGAGTCGCAGAATGGCCGATAGAGAGGTGCGCGTTTGATTGATGATAGCGCGGCGCAAAAATGTAACCAACCCGGAGCGAGTTTCATTTCGCTGGCGACTCTCTATCTCCCTCCCTTTAATGAAGAACAATGTCGGCCCTTTGTTGAGCTTTCTGGTCTCGGCAGATCGGCTTTAGCACTCGTCGTCCCAAACTCTTCGAGCCTGTCTTCCCAAGTACGTCGTCCCCAATTCTAAAGTGTATCTAAATCCAGCCCACGCCGCACATGCCGGCGGCGGCGCGCTCCCGCCGCGTATAACGGGGGTTCGTCGCTTGAAAACTGTACGAAAGACTTCGTCCCACTTTCTTCGACGCCCGGGACGGGAACGGAACAGTTTCTTAGCCGCGTTCAACGGAGCTGACGGTGGAACTGTTTACACGCGCCCAGACGGGAGGGCTGACATCATCGCGAATTTAAATTTGGAAAAACACACAAAAATCATGCGAGACGTTTTTTTTGGGGCGGGTACCGAAGCGGAAAAAATGGCCACCCGTGGGGCGGGGAGAAAGAGCCAGAGACATTATGCATGCATTCGTCGGTGCGGCGCGAATTTTACTTAATCACGTACCCCAGGGCAGGGTGGGGTCCGAGCGGTTCTAGGTGATTCACGGCCCACCACCATTCGGTCGGAGTCGGTGACGCATCGCAGGGTGACAATTTCATTGGAATTCTGTTGGGACGCGTCCGAACGGACCGGATGCGACCGCCATTGCCTAGCGTGGAATTTCTTACCGCACTTAAATCATCTTGCGGGCCTTGCAGGGAGCCTCACACCCGAAAGGGCCCCCCGACGAGTTGGTGTTGGTGATTGGGCATTGTTCGGCTCGCTACTTGCGCTGCGTGTGGGAATAGAGGCCGCGGCCGCCGATTGTGTTAGAAGAGGCCCAAGCGTGCGCACCCTCAGCGCAGCGATGATGCTGCTGCTGCTGACCCTGTTCCATTTCGTGCGGCCACGCGGAGTGGCATCAAAATTGAAGAAACTGCACGCCAGCGCCCGAACCGAACCGATCCGAACTCGATCTTTGCTGCGTGACGATGCAGCTGCAAAGCTGCCACGTTCGCCACGGTGTAGCTCCTTGTTTTGCATAGTGCCCACCCCCTGCATCCCCAAGATGCAGAACTCGTCTTAAAGCCGCGGCGCGGCGCGAATTTCGCCTTTTAAACCAAGCGAGCCTTTAGCGATGCGTGTGTGTGCGGCGTGCGTACGGAGTGTTTGCCAATACGGCTTTGGGCACCGGGGGGTTCACCACCGTCTGGGCGCTAAGCCGCCTTCCCATGGCCACTCGCGCGGCGCGTGTGTGTGCAACCGGTTTTAAGGTTGCGCAAAAATGTCATGTCCATTTTGGTGCGGGATTTTGTATGTTTTCTGCCGCCGCCGTCGTGGGTTTTCTTGCGCTGGGCGCAAAGCCACTCGAAGGCGTTCGACGTGTGTGTGTGTGTGTGTGCGCAAAAAGCCATCAATCGAACAGAAGGAGAATAATAAAGTAAAAGAAAAAAAAAACACGGCCCAATACAATCACCGCTCACAATCGATTTTAGTGCCGCGAGTTGAAGCCCGCGCACACCGAAAAAGGACTGGACGGGAAGTGGTCGGCCAACCTGGGGCCGGGTGATTGTTTCACTTTTTTCACTCAATTAAAAACTGTTCCAAACCACTGGGCAGCATAGCCTGGGGTGCACTAATCTAGTCGACGCTCGTTCGCCCCTTGATCGGGCTGCTCGCTCAAACGTGGCCAATACTTTGGGCTTCGAAGACCCGAACACTGGAGGCACTCGAAACAATGTTTTGCCGAAAAAAGGAATGTTTTAGTCGAAAGCCAAGCCACCTGCATTGTTTGGTTTGGCCCGAATTAACGGTTGATTTGATCGCGATCGCGTTACGATCACGCCAGTCGCGGTAGGTATTGGATGTTTTTGTTTCGTCAGCGAGAACAAACGGGTTGCTGTTTTGAACAAATGTTTGGACAAATGATAACCCATGCGTGAAACAATGGGTCAACTGATCAGTTTCATCACGTTGGGCTTACTAACTATCGGAGGAACCATTCTACTAACTAACTTTCAATGGATTTTTGACACATGTAGCATGACGCAAGTAGTATGACGTTGAATTATCTATGCACTGCCTTTAAAAGGATCTGGATCGGAACGGTCTTCTTCCGCGTTCATATGTGAACCACTCTCAGGGATGGTCGCGCAAAATGTACTGCTTTTTAAGTATAATCCTAATAATTTTTAGTATATAGAATTAGGTTTTAAAAGCACACAGTACACCACAACTTTCATATCCCACCATATCCGCAGTGAATGTTTCGCTTTGGTTGCGATGGACCTGGTTCACCTGGGCTGTACCCAGGGGTTTTTGCGTATATGATTATCGTAATCAATCCACTTTTCATCACCAGTACCGATTCGGTACAAGAACCCCTTTCTTTTCTGCCGTGCAAGCAGTAATTTGCAAATGGTTTTCCTTCCTTCAATGTATCCTTCTTTCAGTTCACGTGAGATCCAATAAGACATTTTTCTAATCATTGCCATGGCACTCAGACGATGGGAAACTGTCGTGTGCTCAACTCTTAACAGCCTAACCACATCTGATACGTTCTCTCAACAAGAGCATGTTTACCTTAAACATCCATTAAAACACGATGATTTTCGGTGGCTTCATTTTTGTTCATATTGAAGTAATGAAGTAGTACTCGCCGCAAAAACACTTTACCAGGAACCAATCTTGAGGGATTAACGAAACCTATCCCGACATTTTCAGATGCTGAAAAAGGTGTTCTTTAAGATCTAATATCCAAGATCTGTAATAACAAAATACCCATCGCCATATCAGTTGTTGCTATTGCTTTTTGGAGTAGGGTCCATGGGATTGGGACAAAATCTTAATTGAAGGTAGTACATGAAAGGTAAACTTTTATAACGATCCTTTCGATAACGATAACGATAAGGCGATCCTTTTAAGGTTGAAACAGTGTTTAAAGTTGTCCAGTAATGTTTTAATAGATTTCCACCGATCGCTAGGCTTGCTACGATTGCTTGTAGCTTATGGATTGATGATTGATTGATTGTGACTTTAACTAACTCATCGAATAACTTGTAGTAACTGGAAACGTTCTTCTGTTGTACCGTGAATTGGGTTCCATTTGAAAGACATCCCCGCTCGGTTGGGGTCAAAAGTGAATCATGCAGGAGGACTCTTGCCATGGCATACTTCTATTTCCGATCGCCCACGTAACTCGCGGGGCAGTTTAGTGTTTCGATAACTGAAATCGATGATCTGTCGCGTTTGCAGATGAGCGCCATGAGCAGCTGGATACTGTTCGCGTGCGCGCTGGTCGTGGTGTGGCCGGGCGAGGTGCGCACCCAATCGAACTACGCCTCGCAAGCGAACAGCATCGAGTACCAAGGTGAAGGACTTCCGGAAGAGGCGACCCTCGACGGCAAGGTAAGGACGGTGGCCGAGACAGTGTTGTGGCTTTCGAGCTCTTACGTAAATGTCACGCACTCTCTCGCAGGTTACGAAGCTGGACGATCTGAGCCCCATCATCTTCCTGAACCGCACGAAGGCTGCCCTGAACTGCGCGGCTGGTTTTATGCAAGTGGAGCTCAAGTTCAACGATCCGTTCTACGGTCTCGCGTACGCCGACTACGATCGGAACAGTGCCTGCCAGACGACCGGCAAGGGTGACCTGAGCTACCGGATCGACCTCCCGCTGAAGGGCTGCGGAACGAAGCAGGTAAGGGAGGGAGGCCCTCGGGCTTATGGCTTCGGCCTTAACGATTGCTCCCGTCCCTCCATTCCCAGGGACCCCAGCGTGTGTTCACCAACAACATTGTGGTTCGGTTCCATCCGGGCCTGGAGATGGACGGTGATGAGATCATCACGATCGTCTGCCGCTATCCACCGCCCGTCGCACCCATCCCCGCCGGTCTGCCAGCCCCTATGTAAGGATCCGGGGAGTCGCTGGGAAGGAAGCCACCGCCTCTAACCGACTGCCTTCCTTTGTAGCATCAACGAAGCGGCCGTCCTGGAACCGCCTCTCAAGGGCATTCAGATCCTGTTCATCATCTGCGCCATCATGTTCCTGACGTTGCTCCTGCTGGGACTTGGCGTGTCGTACTACTGCCTGCGCCGCCGCCCGATCCCCGTCATCCGCCGAGTGGTCCACGTAGGCAGCGGCTCGGAGATCACCGCCCTCGAGAGTGGCAGCATAGGTACGGTGGCCGCAGGCATCCGCTGCAGAAGGTCCTCCCGGTTTTTTGGGAATGCCCCCACGTCCAGTGCTCCTCTCTATATAGCTCCTAACTTGTGTGTGTGTGCGTGTGTGCTATCCTATTGCAATGCTCATGGCGATCGCACACCACGAACCTCAACAACTAAACGCACCCCGAAAAACTAATCCTTGACTCTCCGTTCTTTTGCGTGGCGTACCGCACTGCACCCACGATCGCGCACCCAACCTACTACTACTACTACTACTACTACTACTACTACTCCGTCCATCCATCAGGAAGCGTGTCCGGATTCAAGGTGGCCCGGCCGGTCGTGTCGATGCAGCAGATCCAGAGCTCGTCGGGCAGCGAGGGCGCCCTCATCCCGTCCGACTACCCGTCGGAGTCGCAGTCCGAGAACGAGGAGGGCCTGGAGACGGGCTCGCTGCCGGTGAGCTCGCGCGGCAGCAGCAGCGCCTACGAGAACGGGGCCTACGTGCACGACGGGCTCAGCCTGGCGTCGGCCTCGGAGCACCTGCACGAGCTGCACCTGGCCACCGTCGCGGGCGCTGTCGCCGCCGCGCCGCTGCCGCCGTCGCCCAAGTTCGACATCCAGGTGCGCGTCAAGCGCTCGCCGCCGCCGGTCTCGCCCCTGCACTCGTCCCTGACCGGCTCGTCGGCGTCCGACACGGACAGCAACAGCAGCACCCTCGTCAGCACCCACGCCCACAACCTGTCCACGATCCTGGAGACGCAGGAGGACCGCGACAGCGTGCTAACCGTCGAGTCGACGGCGGCCGTCGACGGCCGCGAGCCGCTGCCGCGCCAGTCCCAGTTTACTTACATTCCCGAACTGCACACGGCACCCGCCCACCTTCGCCACCACGACTACACACCCAGCCCACCGCCACCGCCGCCGCCGCCCGCACCACTGTCGTCGTCGGCGCACCATAACACGATGGTTAATATCTTTGGCCCAAAAACACGGCTCAACGAACCACCCTCCTGACCCCTCCCGATCCCGATCGTGACCCTGATCGCCACCCCATTCTCGATGAGGTCGGTGATCGGAAGTCTATGGCTACCATGGTTTGAGGTTTCTTCGAGAAGTCATCACGAACCCTCAAGTTGTTGGGGTCATTGCTCCCAGAGTACCCCAGGCAAGAGTCCGTCGGATAGGAAATACCGAGTTGACCGGTTTTCGACCAAGATTTCTTAGCCCCAACAGTTGTTCTCAGTCAGTCAGTCAGCCAGTCGATTTGTGGGAGTTGGCGTTTATAGCCACGAGTTCAGGAATTGACATCGCAGTAACCATTTCTCTTGGCTGGCTTCACTATAGTTTTGCTGGTATTTTTGGACTGAAGATGAAGTCATAAGATTGCGAAACAGTGAAGAGTAGCGTCAAGAGAAGCAATTGAGGAAGCTAATGAGGTATTCGTCAAACGTCTAGCGATGTCAATCATTTGTTTAAGTAAGAAAACCTAGGTGTTCTCGAATGGAACTCGATGTCTAACTGGCGTTTCGATGCTTTCCCGAAGCGAACTTTGCTGGGATGTCACATCGTTTAACTAGTACACATGTGGCCATGGCATTACGCGTCCACAATTTGATCGCAATCGCAATTTTGTCAGACATGAAGAACTAGGCTACTTGACGCCAGACTCTGAGCTTTGCTTATGCTTGTGAGCTTTAAACAGTTGAGCTTGGATGCCTTTCGCCTCAGAACATCATTAATGTCACCCAAAATTTGATATTATCCCTAGAGTAGGATTTTTCGTCCAGTTTATATAAATATTTATTTTATTTGGTTGGCTTTACAAGTCTCTCCCCCTTATTATGAAACTCTAATTGAGAACTCAAACGTTAGAGTGAACACAGTGAGAGAGAAAGCAGAATACAGCAAGAAAGAAGGCAGAAAGACAAAGCTATAGCAAAATGAACTCAAAATGAACGATCGAGTGAACGTTTGAGTTTCATAATACGGGGGTCTGTTTGCTTCTTGTATTCGACTGGTCCATTGGTTCAATTCTTCGCCTGAATCAAAATGGACGTCAATTTAACATCAAGTAAAAAGAAGTTAGTTGATTTTTATGAAGGCTGCTGAACTAGGAATCAGGTTGCCGATCATGTTTCTAGGTCGTTCATAGAAGTTCATAAAAGAGTGAAAAGTGCTACTGTCATGGGCGTTATGGCCCGAAAAGAACCACTTCCTCTACCTTTCCTTCCGCACCCTGTCCTCAACCTGTCTTTCGAATCATTTTCGTTCATTTTGCACCACATCACTAATCTCGGCCCGTTGACCACACCCCGGGGACCCCCGAGGGCCCCTCTCTCTCTCTCTCTCTCTTTCTCTCTCTCCCTTCCGTGTCCGGTCGTGTCGACGTGGTCTCCGTGCACCGAACGGGCAGGTAACGACCGTGACAAACCGCCGCTGGTCGGAGGTCCCGGATGGGCCACGCCACGACGCACACTCGCTGACCGAGCTCGTCGACGCGTCGCACCTCTACCAGCTGACCGGCGCCAACGTCACTAGCATCACCAAGGGCCACGACACGTTGGCGCGCGTCGCCACGCAGCAGCAGTTGCCGGAGCCGCCGATCAGTGTGTACAAAAAGCCTGAACTCAAGTCTCACGTTGTAGATGACCTGTTCCTCACGACCGTCACCGAGCGGACGACGATCGAGGACATCGAGCGGCACAAGCGGCTGGTGACGGAGTACAAGCCGCGCCCGGTGCCGCCGCCCATCGACCCGACTTGGGACGTGACGATCCGCAACTACCAGGACCAGGCGCAGCGCCAGTGGGAGGACTTCTCGGACGTGTCGAGCGCTTCCGGGGCGCCGTCGGTGCGCAGCCTGGAGCCCTCGAGCATGCCGGTGCCGTCATCCACCTATCTGCCCAGCGCGTACGCCGCCGACGAGCTGCGTAGCCCGGAACTGGTGGGCAACATGAAGCCCGTGGACCTGCCGCCCGAGGACCGCTCCGTCTCGAACTGGGACGTGCTGATCCGGGTGCTTCAGGAAGTGGACATGCCGGACACGTCGGTCTCGACCGCCGCCCTGCACACCGACCTGCACCGCTACCCGCTACAGCGCCAGCTTAGCTACGACGACAAGATCAAGTGGAAGGAGATCATCACCACCGAATCGACGCTGCGGTAAGCTTCCCGTGTTCCCGACCTGAGTTCCCAAGTCCACACTAATCTCTGGTGTCTCTTTTCAGCACCATGCTGTCGGAGGCGACGGTTCGGGAGGATTTCGAGCGCATCCGGTCGGATGCCCGGTACGAGAATCTGTTCGAGCCGCGCTCCTGGGACGTGATCATCCGCATCCTGGCCCCGCCGGAGGATGTCGAGTTGCGGCAGTCGAAGCGCAGCAAGAAGCGCGAAACCTGGGACACCCGGTCGCGCCGCAGCTCGCTGCCGACGCTGTACGAGTACGACAGCGACGGGGACTCGTCGGTGCGCACGATCACCCAGGAACCGCAGCTGGTAGCGGCGACAACGCACGGCTACGGCCACCCGGCCGGCTCGCTGGCCAGCGGGTCTCGGTCCCGGCGCACGTCCCGCTCGTCCTACAACTCGAACAACATCGATCTCCGCTCGATGTCGGAGGTGATCGTGGACTTTGGCCGGATGGCCGGCAGCGGCCCGAACGGAGGGTCCTCGGGCCGCGGTGGCAGCGGCGAGCCGTCCGAGGAGGGTAGCTCCTACATTGTGGCCCACGGCAAGGGCTACTTCGACGATGACGACGACGACGAGGAGGAACGGTACGATCAGCGGTCCCTGCAGCGCTCGCTCAGCCATCCGAGCCTGGCGCGATCGGCCAGCGAGTTCACCGAGCGGTGGATCATCCCCGAAGATCTGGACCTCCGGCAGGACTCCGAACCGGTAAGACGATATCGAGTAGGCTTCGGGCAGATCCTTTAATCTTGGCGGTCTATCACCCCTCTTGATACAGAACAACTCGGTGTACGGATCGGCCACGATGGAGGACACGAGAACGACCTACATCAAGCAGAGCCGCACCACGGTCAGCCGCGAACGGCGCGACAACTGGTAGTCGGCGGCG
>NC_069145.1:14250804-14258304 GCF_943734635.1 Anopheles cruzii
GTCCTGTGAGTCCTGTGTGTGTGTGTGTGTGTGTGTTATCGTACGTGCGTGAGCCTCGATCACGGAAGCACATCGTCAATTGCTCATCTAAAACATTGCCTCACTTATTGCGTTGCGGTTGCAGTTATGCAGTTGTAATGGTTTGTTGGTCGGCAGTGCCTGTCCCGGTATGGCGGTAGCCCTCTATTTTAAAAGTATCGCTGCACAGTAGCCTAGTTAGTGGGGGGGTCCCAGAGTAAAGAGTGGAAATGGGGGAGGCTCGATAAACGAAACGGAAGCCTATTGCGTGAATCGGTTGCACTCGGTTACACTAATTATACTGCGCGCACTACACTGTGGTGTACGGGTTTTGGAAGGTCTTCTGCCGCCGTCACCAACGCCGGACGCTAAGCCGGTAGCCGGTCACATTCTCGAACACCCTGGAACAACCTGGTCCCCTGGTCAAGCATATTGCATCTTCTTACTACCGCCAGTTTGTGCTGTGTTTCCATGTTTTTTCCGTCGAACCTCGAGTTCGGTTGTGATTATTCGCCCTCTCGGTCGGGTGTTTGGTAGAAAAAAAACACGCACACACACATATATATATTCAATGGCGCCTAACACGTGGGCTCGTTTCGCTTCTCCATTCGTAGTGCCTTGCAAGTAGTGTTTTCTTAGTTTAATTTAAGTTTTTGCTTCGAACAAACGAACGACGCGGTGGCCGCAGCCTGGCGCTGGCTGGCTGGCTGGCCGCTGATAGGAGTAATGATGTTCCCTACGGCTTAAGGTTTAGCTTCTTACTCATTGGTTTTTTGTTTGTTACTTGGTTTACGCGCTTGGTTTGGTAGTTTAATTTTTTGGGGTTTTTCTTCTCCGTTTTTTTGCTTTTCTCCTCCTTCGTTGCTTGCTTTTTCGCTTAATATGCTATGCGTTAATGCTTGTCAATGAACAATAGGATCTAGAAACGTATCTATTTATGCGCGCGCAACAGAAAACACGAACACGGGCGCTCCCGTCCCCGGGGCGCAGCAACGAACTCGTCACCCTTGCTTGGTGCTCCTGGCGTTTTTTTTGGTACTTTTTTGGGCCAGGGATCGCGGGCCATGGAGGTGAGGGGGCACACGAGGGAGGGCGCACAGGTGTAGTCCTCCCTTGGTGTCCGCCCTTAACAACCACTCTTTGCTCGGCTTCGATTCCTGTATTTTTTTGTATTGTATGATGTTTTGATCGCATTATTTACGCTTTAGTGTGTGTACTGTGTATGTATGTTTATTTTTCTTGTTTGATCCACTACCACTTTCTTCGATCGCCTTATGGTCCGTCGCGTTCGGAACGAGTTGCTTTTTGTGATATTTCTTTTTTTTAGTACGATCAACGCTTCGCATCATTTTTTTTTCGTTCTTCTTTCGTTTAATTTGTGTTTCTTTTGCTCTACTTAATTGAGTGAATAGGTAAGCTATAACGCTTGTTTTGTTTGCTAATTAATGTGTGTGTGTGTTTGTTGCTTACTTCTTTCTATCGTTTATCGTTCGCTTTAAACAGCTCGTCTCACCGTCGTTCCGTTTGCTCCCCCGATGTCCCCTGTGTGTGTTTTAGTTTCACTCTTTTACGTTCGCTTTGCGATTGCGTCCTTCGGTCCATCATTCGAGACTCTAACCTCTCTCGGGGCGGGCGGGCCACGCGCAAACCCCGGGCGTGGTGGCATGGCCAGGCAAAGTAAGGAAGGAAAACTCGTGAGAAAATTCGTATTCGTGCAGAAAACGGACGTGGCCAGTGCGTGCCACCGCGCGTGACTCGACCCCTCTCGAGCGGCCCCCGCCCCGTAGGAGCGCAGGGACCGGATCTAACTGAAACTTAACAGCGGAAGCGGTAGCGGATGCGAAAAAGGTCCAACACAATTCGGTACGCGCAAGTCGCGTGAAGTCGCTCGGAAAGGCGCCCCACTTCAGTTCGCTGGAAGCACTCATGGTAAAGTTTTCTCATTACATTTGTTTTTTTTTGTTGTTGCTCTTATCTTTGTTTAATTTCCTATGTTTTTGTTGTTTACTTTCCGAAGTCGAAGTCGTGGCGCCGGCCTGTAAAAGTGTAAGCCCGCCCGGCGCTCGCCCATCGCCAATAGTGTAAGTCAATGCGTTTCATCATTTGGTGTTTGGTGTTTCTGCTTTCCTCTAAATAGTTAGTTCTGCGCTCCCCGGTGCTCCCTAACCCCACCCCTCCCCTTAGATAATTTTGCTGCCCTTTCCTGCCCAGTCTGTCGCCCTCCCGCCCGGCGCTCTGCGTCGCGTTGCGTTGCGTGTCGTTGGCGCTCAGCCCGCGCAAGCGAACGGTTCTGGACACACCGGAAACATAACCTCAACAACGACCGCGCGTGTGTGCGAGAGTGAGAGAGCGCGACTAGGCAAGAACTAGAATCTATAGTAAGCTCCACTATTTTAGGTCCTTTTCGTATTTTCTGCTCGAACGAACCCTGGGACCCGGGTCCCAGGGGGTTGCATTCCGGCGCCATTTGCAACGCTCACTGCCGGTGCTCGCTCGCTGAAGTAGGCTCTGAATTAGGATCGCCCCCGCTCTGGCGACGACTTCTCTGAACGGGTTCAGTGTCTGAATTTATTGCTTCACGGTTCATTCACGGTGTGATCGAGGCCGATCGGGATCGGGCGCACTCGCTCGCACACACACACACACATACACACACATACACTCTCCGACGTAGCCCTATCGTACGAATCTCTATTCCTATCCGCAAACAATGCAAACAACCGTTTTGCTGTGTGTGTGTGTGTGTCAGTGTCATTTTGCTTGAGAATGTTTGCAAACTGCTGGATTGCTGCGATCAAAGGACGTGGTTACACTTGGTTGGTAGTACATTCGAGCAGTTTTCGAGCAGTTCAAAATTGCCCAGTTTATTGCACGTGCACACACACACACACATACACACACCTACGCGCCCTTTAATAGTTTGTTCGGCAATTGTTGTGTGCACTATCTAGGTGTTGTGTTTTCGTTGTTCCTTTCATATCCTTCTAGTGTAGTGCCTGTGCGTATGAGCGTTGGGTGGTAGTTTATTCCCTTTTGTAGTGTGTGTGTGTGTGTATTTATGTTGGCAATAAGAGGCTAAAGTGGAGTTATGTTAAAGTTTCTGGTTGCCTTTCTTTAGTTTCCTCTTTTGTTCTGTACAAGCCTGGATGTTTAAGGTTTTCCTGCTTCTGACTTTTCCGTTTCCGGATTTGAATGTGTGAGTGGGTGTGCACTCGGTTTTGATCTGTTTCCGGTTTCGGGAAAAGAAACGAACCGAAAGAAGTTCGGAGCGATGAACAACGCAACGCAATGGTTCAAAAGAGAGAGAGAGTGAGAGAGTGAAAGAGACAGACAGATAGAGATAGAATGTTAGAAAAGATGGTTGAGATGAACGAACTTTGGCTATGCCTAGAGCGGGCTGCGGAATATCCTTCGCTTGATCGGGGATCGCCTACCGACGATCGACTACTGTGCGATCGCGGCTCGCTCGGTTGTTTCTAGTGTTTCAATTCTTAAGCTAAAAAACGTCTTCGATGCCGTAGTTGTGCGTATGTGTATGTGTGTGTGAGTTTATTTTTTTTTACCGAAGATCGACTCCGCGGCCGCCCGGTTTTCACAGTATTTCCCCCCGAGCGCCATGCGCCAGCACTTTCACAATCAGATTGGATAGTTTTTCATTGTGTGTGTTTGTGTATGTGTGTATGGTAAGTAAATGGATTTAGCTTCGTTTCGTTTCGTTTTCATCTTCTATTATTTACGTTTTTCCTCGTTCGTACGAAAAAACAAAACGCCTTTTCATACCCTAGAGAGATTGGTGTTTCATGTTTAGGTAGTATTGAATTAGAACTTATTCGCTAGAGTGTTTGTTTTAGAGAGAAGGAGAGTTAGAGCATGACCACTAAGACCACTTTTACCACGATGTAAATGCGTCGCCATTTGGTTTCGACGAATGAGCGGATGATGATGTGAAGCGATGTGTGTGTGTACTGTTCGTGTGAGCGAATGGGTTCGTGTTGCTGTAGGTTATCGTAGGTTGATGTGCGCATTCGAACGCCATTCGTGTTGTCCTCAGTTCGTGTCGTGTGTTAAAGGTCGTTAAAGGCAAGAAAGGGAGGGACGACGGACGCCAAGGTCCAGGTGTCCAGCAGATAAATTATATCACAGTTTCAAGGGCCAATGGGAGAGAGAGAAAGTACAATTTAGGTTAGCATCAGGCCAAACGAAACCAAAATGGTGTCCCCCAGGAGATCACCGAACCGAATCGAGGCAAAGCAAAATCGGATCGGTCGGATGCACGTTTGGGCGCTGTGGGGCTGCGGTCTGTTTCGCTGATCGCCGGCGGGGCAATAATTATATGCGCTTTTTATGGTATGGATGGCTGGTTGGTTCCTGTGGCTTGTAGTTTTCGCTTACTGCGCTTATATCGATAGCTAGTTGGTTTTCCTCTACTATGTATGGTTTGTGTGTTGGAGTAAGTTCCTTCTGTTGTCGCCTCCTTCTCGATTTACACTCAAGCACCCACGTTGGGGGGTGCTGATGGTTCTCAAATTATCTTGTATACACAGGCAGTATTTACAAAACCCCGAGCACTCGTCCGGTCCGTCCCGTGGTGATCACTTCCGGTGTCCGTGTCCTCTGAAGTCCTTTGTCTTTGGTGTGAATGGTGTGTTGTGTTCGTGGCAGATGACGGATGGGTGATGGCGTCGTTTTTTTTTTGTTTCTCTGTGTCCTTTTTGGGTGCATCACTCTTCTCTGCCGATACTTTTTCTTTTTAGTTTGCTATAGCTTATGCTTATTTCGATTTTATTTATATGTATATATATGTATAGTTATGTAAGGCATTAACTATTTATCGTTTAACTTATCCGTAAAATAGTTCCTAAGACTTGTATTCATTGAACTCATTGAATATATGTACATAGAATGGGCGTCAATTAAGAAGGTTTAGTAAGATCGCGGAGCGTGTCTTGGCTTGTATTCTTGAATCGTTTTGTCGTTTGTCCCCGACCCACTGCTGCTGCTGCTGCTGCTGCTGCTGGCTGCGGCTGGGCGTCCTTTATTAGCGTTAGGACAGCTGAGTGGCAGCGGTTACCGTAATTCCTTGCCACCGGTTCTGCCACCCGTCCTCGATAGAATTGTTACTTTTTGTCGGCTTTTTTTCTCGTTATATATATATATATGTATAAATTTTTCGTGTTTCTTGTGTATGTGTGGCATTTTTTGTTTGTTTGTTGTAATTTGTTGTTGTATCTTATACGTCCGCGCTTTTACTTCCTTTACTTTTCAATAACATATGATAATATTCGATTTCTATTACTAATAGCACTTGTTGGTGTTTTAGTAGTCAATTAATGGTTTATTATATGCAATGTGTGTGTCTTGTGTTTTGTTTTCACGTTGTTTATGCTTATGCTTGCCTTCCGCCATGCTTCGCGCTGGCCTCCCTGTCCGGTTCTGATTACTTTTGTTCTTTTCTTGTTTTAGTTTATTCGCTTCCTTTAAGTCTCCTATACTCACGGTGCACGCCCCGCGGTTCGCCCCGCTTGCTGCTTGATCGGCTCATCGTTGATCATGGTTTTTTGTTCGAGATTCATTATTTCCTTAAACTGTTCCTCGTTTGATTTTCCCTCTATAATTTTGCTTAGCAATCAATAAAATATTCATATATATGTATATGTATATATATGTATATATATTCATGTATATATATTTAGTATAACTAAGTTTTGGTCGTTATTAAAATTGTTATTTGTAGTTCTATAAAATCACTGGATTCGGCGCACTTCTTGCCTTCGCGCGGCCCTTGCGCGATCCCTCTTGCATGCGTTTTGTCTCTAATGTTGTATGTTTCGCTCTGGTTTCTTGTCCCCTTGCTCGTTCGCGCCTAACTGTCGGTCGCGCTCGAAGATTCAGGCTGCACCTGCACTCTTATCAATTTCACGTTGCGGCCACACAGCACACACCCGTACACACGCACACACACACACGGTCGCTGCGCAAATATTCGTAGCTACACGAGGTTATGTTATGTCTTAGTTTCCTATAATTTGCAACTTTTGATTGATTTATGTACACACGAGTTCACGAAGGGGCTAGCTGTTGGACGAGTTTGGACTGCGGCGTGATACGATTGTGGCGCGACTCTCGCGGAGTAGGGCAATATTCTCGGTAATATTACGTTTTCGACCACCGTTTACGGACACATCGGTCCCTTCGGACTCCCGGCGAGCAGCTCCGGAGCAGCGGCTGGAGATATAAAATTATCTCAACAGAGTGCCCCCTCGCGTTTTGATAGTTTGGTTCGGGTTGGCTGCGGTTGGTTCCGATCCGAGGCAGGACGAGGCAGCCGTTTGCTAGTAATTGCGTGAGTGTGTGTGTGTGTAAAATAATTTCTCTTTTCACTTACGGTTCGATTTTCGATTTCTTACCGAGACTGCGGCGCCCGAAAGACCATGATTTAGAAGGCCCAGGCAACCCATGGGGGGGGCTTTAAGAGAGTCGAACTATTTACACACACACGCACCGACTTCCGGTCTGGACCAATGCGCCGTACGGCCCCATCGTGGATTGGGACATTTCATTCTCATTTTAGGCTGTACTTTTTCTGGCTTTTTATGCTTTTTTAGTTAAGTTTTCGTTCGCGGAGAAACGGGGATGCTCGGCTCGGTCACGGTAACATATTTACGTCGTCGTTTGCCATTTATTGCTTAATTTGATACGTGATATTTTCAATCTTATTTAGTTATTTTACTTTCCTTTATTTTAGTTGTATTTAGCCACGGCGCCCACAAAGCGCGGACGGCGCCCGTCCGCCCCTTTCGGGCGCCCGTTCCCAAATCACGTCCCGTTTCTTGCGGGGCTTCTTAGGTTGTGTGGTTGTTGTATTAAAAAAATATATTTAAATTCACCGACCGACCGACCGACCGACGACTGGCCGACGACTGGCCCTCAATCTCGCGCGCATTGCCGTGGCGTTTTAAGATATTTAATATTCAACTTGTTTTCCCATAGTTGCTGTGTGTGTGCGCGCCCGTGTGCGTGTGTGTAGCGCGCATTGGCCGAGCTGCTTGTGTGTGTGTGTGCATTGGCTTTCGTCCGGCCGTCCGCAATCTTCACTAATTAATGCGCGTGTGTTTCTGCGTTGTGTGTGCTTTCTTTAATAATTTTTACACAATTACTATGTACAACCGCCAGTCGACGTGTTTGTGTTTGATTTCCTTTAATTTAAATTCATTCAACGGCGCGCACGCAACGGGTTCACCTGCGGTGCGCTAGAGTTAGAGTTAGTGTAATCGTACTCATCATAATGATAACCATGGCAAACATGCGATGTAGTATGTATGTACTAACAAGAATCATAATAATTCAATAATCAATTGAACCTAGTTCCGATCGGCGCTCGCTCGCGACTACTACTGACTACCGGCTGACCCGCGGCTGGCCGATGCCCGGTTTTACGCTTTCCACTACCACTCTACAGCCGGGGGACACAGCTCCTGTACG
>NC_069145.1:14263304-14275804 GCF_943734635.1 Anopheles cruzii
GCAGCAGTAATCCTTTTTGTAGCAAACACATCCCCAACCGGGCCGCATCGGGCCGCAACGGGTTGACCCCCCTCTGCACTGTCCTCAATAGCCTTGCAACCCCATAAACCCCGGTTTCGGGCGCGGCCGGATCTGTGTCAGGACAGGATGTCGCACTCCGGGCCGAGTCAACGGGCGCCCTTCAGATCAGAGCGAGTTGAGAGTTGGCAGATTTATTTGACTGTTTCATTGACATTCTAATCGGGCCCCGGGACACATCGGGAACGGCCACTGGGCGAAAAAAAACGCCGCGAAACGGAAACTTCAGTTATTTCGCTGTAATTGAGTTGTAACTGTCGGGGGCCCATAAATTGGTGTAACGAAATTGTTTAAACAAGCGCACACCCTGGCTAATGGGCCCCTCAACTGGGGCGGACGGAGGGCGGCGGGCATGGCGGGTGATAAATTATCGATAAAAGCGCACGCGGTGGACAGTGGCGGACCCAACCGACCAACAATAAACAACGTCGGGTCCGTGTATAAATAAAAAAAGGCGGATGAGTCGTATCCGATCCTTGACGGTCCGATCCCGTTCAATACTCCCGTCCTGAATCGCGTCCCGTGACCGCAGCAAACGGTTCATCATCGTACGCACGGCCACGGTGACAGCTTCTCGGACTCGCGACAAACGATCGTGATCGCGTTACAAAAATGCGGTGCCAAAAGAATCAAACACATTCTTGCCGGTTGCCCTCTCGGTTAGACCAAACAAAACCGGTGGACCGGTGCCGGTGGTGTGCCCACTGGTTGGGGCGGATGTTTTGCAAAACGGACCCCCGCCCGGCCGCCCGGCCGCCCACCCGCCGGGAGCCCAAAAATGAATGGCTTCTCAAAATGTATATTCGACAATAAATTTCAAAACACGCCAGCCCCACCGCCCCACGGGGGACCCCGCCCGATAAGCAACGGCCACTCTCGGTCTCGGACTCGGGCAGGAAGTGATAGAGATAATAAAATAGCCCCGCTTCCGCCCCGCTAATGTCAACAGTGACCAGGCGTCTCCATCGGTCCCCGGGGCGCTGGGCCACCAGGCGCCTCCATCGGTCGCGCCGGGCAGGACCGGGTTCTGAATGATATTTGGGAAGCATGGGAAGGTTTGCAAATGGCGGCGGTACACGATTTGCGCAGGGCCACCAACCAACAACGCCCCCTTTACACGATCCGCCACGCCACGATCGCGCGCGCCAGCCACAATAATAATAATAGATCTCCGAACGCCTCTCGCGGGCCGCCGCCGCTGCCGTCGTGCTGGCGAGATTTACGTGCTTTTTTAAAGTGATAAGTAAAATAAATAAGTGGCCGCTACCGATCCGCCAGCTATTCTATCCGGCCCGGCGCAATCCAAATGAGTCCTTTTGGGATGCGATTCCCCCCCGGGGGAGCGATGCAGCCAGGCGTGGGTTCCTTCGTGGCAATCTTGGGGGGGACCCGAGGGCGGGAGGTCAGGGTTATAAAATTAACAATGAACGCCTCGGCGGTTGGACTAAAAATAACGAAAAAAACGATGTGACCCAAAAAAGCGAAAGCAAAGTTCGCGATCGTTAATTGCACATTCTTTTAGCACCTTTTAGCAGCTCGAAGCCATCAATAAATACGGACCGAATCATCCCCACTAGAGGGATGATGGCCACTGCGGCCGCTGAGGGACTCCCAGGAGCGGTCTATAAAAATGTTCGCCCCAACAAAAGGACTTTACGACTCGTCAAACGGGGTGGGCCAGAGAGTGAGACTAGGATTTGGAGTGGAACGTTGAGCGGCCGTTTGACAGATTTCAGAGACCCCGCGAGCGCCGAGCGCCGGACGGAGCGAATCGAAGCCAAAGCTAATTAAAATTGCTGCCACCGCTGCCGTCGGCTGCACCCCACACCGAACCGCATTCCGAACAACGAAAATATTACAAACAACAGAAAATGGCAGCAACGTCGGCCGCGCATCGGGGCGGTTTTTCAAGGCCGCCACCGTCGCGGCCGCCGCCGCACCGAGCGGCCTGCCATTTTGACGACGTGGTAATTGCGACATTTCTAGCACACAGACCGACCGACCACCGACCGTGCAAACGGAAATGATCGCGATCGCGCGTCTAATGGGGTGGCCAATCCATCAGAGGCCTCAGCGCGAGACGACGACGCGCGAACGGTTTGTTCGAACTGCTCCGGACGGATTCGGGGCGCCGGACGCCGGGACTCACCTGGAAGAAGAGGCAGAAACAGACCCACTGGTAGTACTTGTAAATCTTCTTGTCGAGCGCCTTGCCCTCCGAGTTGCCGACGCCCGGGTACGGCACCTCGCTGCCGATCTTCTTCAGGAACAGGCTCTTGAGAGCGTAGGTCGAGTGGATCCAGCAGTACGTGTTCAGCACGTCCTCCGGGATGTCCTTCGTGTGCACGCAGTCGATCGGGTTGCCGACGTACTGGCGCGTGGTGACGATCAGCGAGAAGGACATCAGGATGATGACGGTGATCGAGTAGTGCAGGCGGAACACGGGCGAGTCGGTGTTTACGTGGCTGATCTTGACGAGACTCTTGAGGCCGCGGAAGATATCCAACATCTTGCCAGGCGCAGCCGAACTGTCCAGCCCGGCCCCGCCCCGCCTCGCCTTCTGGGTCCGGCCTCGGTCTGGTTCGTCCTCCGGGCGCGACGTCCGCCGCTTACAACGTCCGCCGAGTGGCCAAGCACGCACTCATACACTCCACACACACAGTCACAGACAGGACACTCAAAAACGGGACACTTGCGGGGTACTCTTCCGGAAGAAGGCTCCCCGGCATGCTGCGGCCCGAAAGGGGGCCCGTCGTCGTCGCAGAAACAGCAGCAGCCGATGATCGTCGCACCCGTCGCAGTGTCCGGAGTTCGGGAAGGCTCGCCAACAAGTTCTTGCACCAACACTGTCCACCATATTTGTACTAAATGCGTGCGCTGTCTATCACGCCTTTGGAGCCTTCGGATTGGCAGTGCAAATTCGACGGAGGGAGTTCCGACTTCACCGTAAGGACACCGTTGGAAAAACTCTCTCTCCTGCTAGACGGTAGCGCCTCTTACTGCATTCGGCGGCCGGGTTGACAATTAAGGGAGACAGATTAACGAACGATCTTAGCATGCCACACACACACACGCACACAGACACGCGAAAGTCGGAGCACCGAACCCGGCCTGGTTGTGCCTGATCGTCACGCGAACTTTGGCGGCACACGACCCATCGTTAGTCGCTGCAGGGTCGCTCGGTGCCCCTCCCCGTGCACACTCCCGTGCATCCCGGGCAACGGTCACTGCGTTGCGAGATTTTCACGCGCGCGCCCAACACCCAAGATCCGGATCTGCGCCAGCCAGGACTGCGATTTGCTGCTGCCGGCTGCGGCTCTACAACTGACGGGGAGTTCGCCTCGTGGCGAAGACAAAACCGACCGTGGCGAAGACAAAGACGGCGACGGAGACGACTGGGAAGACGATTTGCTCACCGACAGCCGCCATCTCGCTCACTCGCTCGCCGTCGCCGTCGCCGTCTGTCTCGCTCCGTATCGCCGCATACTGAGACGAAGCGCGGCACGGTACGGCTCGAAGGCTCGCCACCGGCAGCTGACGTTTGGAACTGCCCCGCAGCCTCCCGTCCGCCCAGTGGCCCCCTTCAACCGCGCCGCGGACGTTATCGGAATCGTCAAACCGCGCGGCGCGTCGCGGCTGACACAATGTTTATCGCCGTTCCGGCCCCGGAATGCCCCGGGAGTTTGATATAAATATTGCCACTACACTGATCCCTGGCACCCCTCACAGCCCCCTCCCCGGGCACGGCCACCCCGTGGCTGACCACCGGCCGAAAGGTTTAGAATAATAATCACGTCGCGCTCGTGTTTGATTGCATGACGTATCGGCCGACTTTTCGGCTGCTAATCGCTTTCTTGGCCCCTGGGGACGGGACCCCGGTTGAGGGGGCTGGAACCGGGTGGAACCGGTCATGATGTAAGACACGACCGTGACATACGGGAGCGCCGAACGAGATCCGGAACACAATGATCTCCGGGAAACTCACGAAAAACGATTTGCTCCGGCCGACTCCGATCCGGGGACCATCGGGGATGGTGGTAACGAATGGGCCCCAGATGGCGGGGTGGCTCACCGTCCGGGGCACGCTGTCAACTGTCGTCGAATCGAGCGGAATCGGGCAAAATAATGAAATTCGATAACGAGCGCAAGACACGAGATTCGATAATCGGGTCGGGGGGATTGGCACGGCACGCGGTGCGGCACCGGAACTGAATCTCGTCGGCTGATAGGAAATGTAATTTATTACACTCTGCCCCCCACCGGGGCGGAGGCGACGGTAAATAATAGGTGGAAATGGAATAAATCCGAATCCGAAAACGAAGCGAAATTCACGAAGGGAATTTCTTTCCCCGCCCCGTCGACGACGACGGTGCGTGTGTGCCAGGAGCCTGTCACGAGGACCGCCGGCCCGCCGTCGTTGCATCGTAAATCCGCGGGTGACGCGGGATCCGCATTCGGGATTGAGACAGAGCGAGACAGTGAAAGAGAAAGAGACAGAGAGAATGGTCGGTTTGCGCCGCGCCTCGAGTTAATAAAATCTATATTAAACAAAAGCTAATGAGGCAACCCCTGCGCTGGCCTTCAACGGACACTGGCCGTCTGTATGCGTGTGTGTGTGTGTGTGTCCGCGTGAAACAATTGTAAAATTGGAAACGAATGTCCGCACGCACGCCGGACCGTCGTGTCCCGACGGACCGACCGACCGACCGTGAAATCCGGGCGTGAAAAGAGGGTCCGCCATGTGCTACCTCCAACACGCACACACACACACACACCGTGATTTCGTGTCACGGGCGACGGTGCAGTAAAACACGGCCATTCTTGACACGCCTTTTATGTGTGTGTGCGTACGTTCATATTTCGCACGGTTCTGTCACCGGCCAGTGAGCATGTTGATCGACGTGCCAATCTGTCCCACTGTGGTCCAAATCTTTCGGGAAAAGGCACAGAAACAATAGTGACACAATTTGGCACCGTTAACGTCGTTTTAGCTGAATTTTCTTGGAGTTTTTCAACAAACACAAACCAAACAATAAACAAACTATCGATCCCGAGTGAATGTATCTTCGGCATCGGCCGGCCTTACACAAGCGAAAAAGGGGAGAGGCCAAAGAAAAGAGGGAAACCTCGGGGAATCGCTCCGCTTCCAGTGTTTGATTTAATGACCCTAACTCTCTCACCGCGGAAGAGGAAATGGCACTGCGGCACAGTGTTCCCCATCCGTTTCCCAGTTCAATGCCATGCCCAGGCCGGGCCGCGGCCCAATTCGTTATGCTTTTGAAGCGCGCACGTTCCACAGGCGGCCAGGATGATGATAGATCACCCGCGATCGGTTCGCGCGCCAATTGATCTCGCAGATCGTGCCGCGAGCGAGCGGAAAACATCAAACGCGTCGATCGTCCGCGAAGTTTGCCAGAAAGGGACCAAAACTGTTGAGCGACCTGAGGACGTGGCGTTCCGCGTGGTGGCTAACGGAGAACAGTGAGACGAGCACGGTCACCGTTGAGTTGGGCCCTTTTCAAGATACCCACCAAGTACTACTACTGTGGCCAAAAAACAAACGGAAACCGATTGTCTTCCGTCAAACAAACACCAGATTTGTGAAAAGACAAGACCCAGATCATCCGGCAACCATCGTATTTGTCTGCCTGTAGCACCATGTAGCTACTGGCCATTTGCTAAGCCCAAGTGACCACTCCGTGGACACCATTTTAGAGCGAAGATAGTGGAGATAAGAACCGAAACCAATGGAGGAACCAATGAATTGGAACCAACGTAGACAAAGGTGTATTGCATAGAGTGGGAATAGACTTAGAAGCACTAACAAGAAAATTTTTTGAGTTATAAGCTAATTCCCGATAGTTTTCGGCCTCAGTAGTACAGGGACATCAGTTTCGCAACGTTTCAAAATCACAGGGCTGGATCTTGACCATTTTTCGAATGTATCTGTCAACGCAAGTGTCAAAGTTTGAGTTGAAGTCTGTCAATTTAGAAAATGAAACGCTTCGCAACAGCACAACGTGTAAACATTATACAAAAAGTTTTTACAAATGTGGGGATTAGAAATCGCCAATTTTTCCAGCAAAATTTGCTTCAGCGACAAGGCACATTTTTCACATAAGAGACGAATGTTAGGCTATTACAGCTCAAAGTCTCTATAATACAAAAGAAAAAAACATTTTTCACATGGCGACTACATAAACAAACAAAATTGCCACATCTGGGGCGCTGAAAAAGATTATAGAGTCATTGAACCCTATTTGTCTGAAACGACGCAGGGATGGCCACGGTCCGGGAGGACCGTCAATTCCGAGCGATACCGTCAGATGGTAACACAGGTTTTTTTTGACTTGCCACTAAAGATACGGACTTAGAAGATTTGTGTGAAAATTATCTTATCAAAATCGACTGTTGCCATAGATTACCCGAGGCGGCCATCTCAATGGCAAAGCACAAACTTCATTTTAAACATAAAAATTTATTGAAAACTTAATTTTTCATGTTTCATTTTTTTAGTTTGTTTTTGAAACTACGAAAAGGATGACTCTGTGCCTCAAACTCCTATAAAGTAAGGGAACTAAACTGCAACATACCCGTCAAATCGGTCCCCGCAACCGAACCGCAAAAGACTCGAGCAGAGATTGCTACAAGCTGACGGTGGTCGGAAAAGATTGTTCACACGTGGCAAGTAACAATCGCCGCGTATTTGTTGCTACTCTCGAGCACCCAGCGAAGAGTAATGGCTTAGGCGGCCAAAAGTAGTAGCCGTACCCTTCCAACGCCTGTTTGTTTAGCTCCACCACTCTCCGGGTCTCACAGCTTTAATGGTCTCGCCACTCGCCACTGTGATGTAACTCTCCGTCCGTCCGTCCGTCCATCCGTCTCCGTCCTCCGTCTGTCACCTCGACTCGCACGGAGCGGACCACCACAACCATCATCAATCAAGTCCAGTTTCCGTCATCGGCTCATCAGGCAGCTCGGAGACTGCACGCATAATTAGCCCCCGGTGTCCTAAAAGCTGATTTAGGAACGATAAACATATTAGAACAAGAAACATCACACCCGCCCCGTCCTCACTGGATGCCATGTCCAGTCGCCCGGTTGTCCCAGTTTTTCCGGGTTTTGCCCGGGACGCACCAAAAGGCAACGTTCGTCCCTCCCGGTCGAAGGTGGCAGGTCCAACCCTTTCTGCTGCCAACGATTATTAGTCCACCCATCACGGCCGGGAGGGGGACGAGGTGAGGTGGTTTAATAAATCCATCGTGTTGAAAATCGGACCTCTCTCGCTCTCGCTCTAAGTCAGCATCCGAAGCACCTTCGGCCCCAGCACGAGGAACACGTGTAGTTGAATGAACCATTTTTCCAATCGCACACACACACGGGCACACGGACACCACCCGACTTCGGGTGATCGATCCGATCGTGAGTGGGGCGGGTGGTCTGGGTGTGGAACTAACCGCAGAGTCGTTAAGCACGGCCGTGCTCGAAACACGCACGATCGTGAACCGCGGGTTGGGAAGCGGAAAACCCGCACGCGGCCATTAGGATGGGTTTCTTCGCGGGCCACACGGGACTGCTACACACACAGAGAGACGCAGGCGTTCGAGGTATAAATCTTTATTCACCGCCTGGGACTGGTGTGCGCGAGCCGCGCACACATAAATTGACCAGTATTTATATATATATATAGGTGCTGAATAATACCACCAGTGAGTGAGGGAGCAAGCAAGCGTCTCTCAACTGCGTGTGTGTGTGAGCGAGAGAGCGAGAGAGACAGAGAGATTGTGGGGTCCCTTGGCGGGAGTTGTTGGAGCGAAACGGGCACTCAGAAAATAAAAATAACAGAACCGATTCTTCGCTCCACTCGCGGCCCCTCGGAGACACCAGGTTGCAAGTCGACGATTGCTTCCTCTCTGTGCCCTGCCCCCTGTCCGTGCAATCCCGGTGATCGCTCCTTGGCCGCTTTTCGCCCATCCGTTGCCGATGCCGCCGACAACGAAAACGATGATGAAATTGGATCCATCATCGCCGTGCGCCGTGCGTCCGAAGGTCGAGCCGCGATCGAGCTTGCCGATCGAAGGGAAATCGAAGGGATTGATAGACATCGACCGTCCGACCGCCTGCCTGCCTTCTGTCTCTCCCTCCTCCCTGCGGTGCCAACGGTCGTGGAAAGAAAAACAGATCCTCCGGCGCGAACATCGAGAGCAACATGCAAACGTCACCGCCGGCGGCTCTCCGAGTCCTAATAGACCGCCACACACACACACACACACACACACACGCACGCGGAGGATGATCATTTCGATTTCCATCCATCAATCGCAGCCGTTTCACTTCCGGTGTTCTTCCGGCAGAGGCTGACAGTCGCGGAATCCACTTCGCTCGGGAGAAATCCAGACTTTCGACTCCTTCCGGGGGGCGGGCTGCTTCTGCATCCGGAGGGCGTCGCCGCAGGCAGCACCGGTAATTGGGACTTTCGGGTGACGAATTTCCACTTAAACGACGCCTCTTACTCCCATCTCCCGCCCTCGGCGGGGGGTCGTAACGAATAAATTGTGAATCACTCGAACTGTCGGGGTCCTTTACCGCGGGAGTGCAATTTGGGAGACACGTCAACGCCCGTCACGGACCACAGAAACAATAGCATCTGTCACACACACACTCGCACTCTCTCTCTTCCGCTCTCTCCCTGCGTCGGGTCGATCGCTGGCGAAGGAAGCTTTGTCCGCCGACGCCGCTGCCGCGATCGTCCTGATTATTTTCCTCACACGGCCTCACAATGCTCATTGTTGGCGCGATCGCTCCGCCTCCCCCCGGGGAGAAGATTTCAACGATTGCTGCCTGGTCCTGCGGGGACGTCAGATCTCGCACACGATGACGACGCACCCTGCACCCATCCCGTTCAATCCCCCGTTCCAGGTGCGGCGGTGGCAGTAGTAAAAGGTGGATAAATTTAATTGTAAACACGCACGCACGCACGCACTGACCCACCCGGAGTGGGCCGCGCGCGCTCGCTCGCGCCCGCGTGGCACTCGCTCCACACAACACGCGCACCGTGTTGGCCACGGCCGGTCCACGGACAACAAAAAACCCGGCCCGAAACGCGTCCGGCGTTGTTCGCGTCTCGACGCCTCGGCTCACACTAGTAACGCACTCGCTGCTCTAAACATAAATATCTCTCCCGTCCGTGTCCGTGGCATGGCCGCAGCCGCCGTCCGGTCGTCTCCGTCGCCACCGTCGTCGTCGTCCCCGTCGTCGCTCCAATCGGGACCCCGCGAATCGGCCCCGATTTTCCATGGTCGCTGGCACCCCGACGAGCAAGTCGGCGGGGAGGGGGGGGGGGGGGTCAGCGGGGCCCCGGGGACCACCGGGGACCACACATCGCACACACACACACACGCGCGGTCGCACGCAGAGATCATCGTCGTCGTCGTGGCCGTTGTTGAAGATTTTCCAAATGTTTATAAATACGTAATGTATATGTGTGTGCAGTAAAGTATGCGTGTGAGTGAGAGGGAGAGAGAGAGAGAGCGAGTGCCTTGGGTGCGACACGACGAGTGGACTGGCGGCGCGGAGTCGTTACGCGGCTTCCCCACCGGTTCCCGCTCGGGGAGGGCGCTATCCTTTTCCCTCTTTTTTGTTTGGCTTCTTGCTTCCGTTTGCTGGCTGCCTTTGGTCCGTTTTGCTGCATCGTTTGACACATTTTTCTCTTCTGTTTGCTGCACTCTCGACGCTACTTTTGACCGCTTTTCCGCTTCTTTGTTGTTCGTTTTTCATTTCTCTCTTTGCTGGTCGGTTTTTGAGTTGTTGGAGATGATTTTCACGTTGGCTTTCGATTAGTTTTTAGTAACTTTAGACTATTTCCTGACACGGACGATCGTTTGAATATTTTTTTGACTTTTTGTGGTCTTCTTTGCCTTGTCTTTGGAGTCCGGAATTCGGAGATTCGCTTCGGAATCGGTGCCGCTGCCCAATCTTGATTGATTCCGGATGACTGTTCAGCGTTCGGCTCACGACTTCTGCATTCATATTTATTGCATGGAATAAATTTCTCACGCTCTCTCTCTCTCTCTCGCTCTCGCTTTACATGGTCGGATCAGTTCACAGAACGGACCCGGTTGGTAATTTGAGAACTTTGCACGCGGTCACTTTATCACGCACCGACGGGTCGGCCACTCTGTACGTGTACGCAGCCCGACGGAGCGAGAGAGAGAGAGAGAGCGAGGATCTACATATTTTACGTCTCTTCGTCCCCGACTCCGGGCCCGAAAATATAACAATGCGGCTCGCGTATGTCCGCGTGTGTCCGTGTCCGTGGAGATTTTTTGAAAAGTGAATCTTATCGTAAAACCATCCGCACACACACGCACACCAGGGAGCACGTACGAAGCGTGCAATCCCCCCCGGTGGCGGCGGCCCCGGGGGTTGCTTTGGCGGCGCCAGCGGGACGGGCGAGCGCGCGCGCGCCTGGGATGGGCAATCGGAAAATCCTTCATGGATTTTTCGCCTTTTTTCCGCAGGCAGAAGCCGACCCCAGCAGCCGGCTTTCGAGCACTGAAAGGCGTTATCTGCTTTCCGTGGGGACGCCATGAACGCGCCATTGTTGCACCCGATGCACCCGATGCAGAGGTCCTTCCTCCGGACTCCTCCAGGGATCGCGGGTTTTCCCAGCTCGCCTGGGCCGCATCCGATTCAACAATGGTCGAATGGACCACGTGCCGATCGGTAACCGATAATCGGCAGCCGCGCCGATCGGAAGCTGCAGAGCCTGCTCCTCTTCCTGCCCAAAATAAAGCCCAGGTTTCGCCCGGTTGGCGGCAGAGGGCGCTCGCGACCGCAGAGGGGCGAAAGCGTAGCACGCAGCGCTCGAGAAGCTCGCAGCATGTCCGCTTTGCGTATGTGCGTAATTGGCTGCGTTACGAGCGAACAATCAACCCCCGGCCCCGTGGCCATGTTGCGGATCGGTTGCGACACACAGCGGCAGCAGCAGCAGCAGCAGCAGCAGTGATCATGGGGCGCAATGACGCCAATGATGGCGGCTGATGATTACGTGGCAAATGGATGCTGCTGCTGCTGCTGTTGATTGCTTTAAAATATGGCTCCCGCTCCCGAATCGATGCGTCTTCACCGGCCATCTGCGGCCCTCACCCGATGGGGGCCATCTGGCGACCACCCCTTTGTGGCGTGTGTGTGAGAGAGAGCGAGAGAACGAATGGAAAATGGTCCATCTTTTTAACGGGGCGCACCATTCGCGCATTCGGTCTCTAATGGTCTTTCTTACGAGAAAACACACACACACACTGCAGTGAGGGGCATTGGGAGGGGGGAGGGGGCACGTACACAGTACGCAAATGGTTACCCCCCGGCTGTAGCCAATCGCAGTCGCCTTCGGCGAACCGGTTCAATATTTAATCAAACCGGTTCAATATTTAACTTTCACGCGCTCTTTACACGCTCAAAAAACCGTCGGAAGGACCGTGGCCGTGCATATTTAATCATCTCGAGCCCCCTCCGTTTGATGAAGCGATAACCCGGTGGGTCACACGGGACGACGGAACAAGCAAATTACCGGCAACTTATCGTGACTTGCTAAACGGGCACGTCACGAACGTTAGATTCCCGGTTCAGGACTCGGTGGTGGAAGTTATTTCTTTCACTTTTTTGCCCCACCAGGAGACCCGCAACCCCCCTCACCAAGAGTTGGAGGTGTCGGACGCGTGCTATTAATTAGTAACGGTCACTTAACCGGTGGTGTGGCACGTTAAATCGGTCCCAGGAGCCCGTCACGCTGGGGGTTTGTTTGGAATTCGCTACAAAACGGTTCAATCTGACCAATTAGCAGCCTGAGTGTGGAGAGAAACGCGGGTTGAACACAGCTCCTGGCCGCGGACCCGCGGGGACCGTTTGGAACCACACAAAATACAAAAAAACACACGACAACACTCAGAAGAAGAAAAGGAACTTAAAACACGCTGCGCACAACAATGATATAACAACAATATCGTCGGTATAATACACACATACACATCGTCACACACGTGTTGAGAAGGGGTGCACACACACAGAGAGAAAAGGATGAAAAATGCCGGGCCAGAGACCGGGTGAGTTCCGGCGGCGGGCCCGGAACCCTGGCACGCGGGGTGTGATAAAGGATGCGATCGAGATGGAAACTTGGTGCTTGGTAGCCCCGACTTCGGACTTCGGACTTACCTGAAAAAACAGCGTAAACGCTACCCATTGGTAGTATTTCGTGTGCCTTATCGTTAACGCGCCGCCGCTCCGCTGTGAGTTGTCGACCCCGGGGAATGGCACCTCCTGGCCCTGCTTTTTCATAAATGCATCGACCACCGTGTAGGTTGAGTGGATCCAGCAGTAGGTATTCAAGACGTCCTCTGGAATATCTCTGCGCACCGCCCCCAAGA
>NC_069145.1:14280804-14295547 GCF_943734635.1 Anopheles cruzii
GGCGACAAGCGACTCTGACAGCTCTCAAAAAAGGTGAAGACCACCACGCGGAGGTTCCGAATCCGGAATCCGTTCCTCAGCGCCGCTCGTGCCCGGTTGCTGATAAAGTTAATTACACATTTCCGTGTGGACATCCTGGTTTTCATCCTTGCTTTGCACTTCTCACAGATTTGGCTTGGGGTCAGGAGTGTTAGGGCTGGTGCGGGGTGGGTTGGGATGGGGTGGCGGGGGCGGGGGGGGATCTGAAGGCTCCCGACCGGGGCTCGGCTTACCTCTTGTGTTGTAGTCCTCTCCTGGAATCAATCGAGCTTCGGCTGGAACTAGCTCTGCCCATGTGTAGCAGTTTGGAGGAATCATGAATGCTCCCGCGGCCAGGAGCACCGGTTGATTCGAACTCAAGGGTGATACTGGGATCCAGCGGGTGTATCTTCGTCGATCCGCCACCGTCGAGTAACGAGCTCACTAGCGAGGCACTCCGAAATGATTTAAAACTCTTACGATTATCACAATCACTGAACATTTATGTGACCGAAAGATCTAGTACCGACCCAACCGACCGACGACCCAACCGGGTGCCATCAGTGCACGGCCGAACCGGTGCTGCTGTTGCTGCTGCTGCTGCTGCTAGTGCGACTACTACTTCCGGTCGGGACGCTAGTGACGTGCCCGGAACTTGACGATTCTTCGACGATGTCGTCGACGATCGCGACGACGGCGACTACTGCCACCAGTGACGGCGAATTGATGTCCATGTTTGGTGTCCAGTCCAGCGGTGCCACACACGCACGCACCTAAAGCTCTCTCTTCCGCTCTCTCTCCCGCTCTCTCTTTCTGGCTCTTGCTGTCAGACCGCCACGTGGCACTGCACGCCGCACGCCGTGTGCAGAGTCCACTGACCCACTGAACCGCCTGGAACCACTATAATGGGGCCGCAGGGATCTCGGGGAGTTGAGCTCGGCGGCACACACACACACACCGTCAACCGCAGCGACCCATTCCGTTTCTAGCACAACGACGCTCCGTGGCAGTGTTTCTCGGGCAAATGGGAATTCGATTTTCTTGTCATTTCGTCAGTCGTTGTTCCGGTGTGCCGTGGTTCGTTGTAAGTGCTGCGAGTGTGAGTGTGGGGGGGCTGGGTGTGGGTGTGTACACTAGTGAAAGTGATACCGCAATATATTGCTATAGAAATAAACAAACGGGTTGCCACCGGAAGTAAAACAACGCCACCGTTACCGTTCGCATGTCGTTACACGGCGTTACACACAGCGGTACACACACAGGACACACGTGCTTCTCTCACTGGCATGACCCCCCGGGGTTCTTCCTGGCGCGTTTAGTGCTTTTGTGGAGGGTGCAACAGGAAGGGTGGCCAGAATGGCAACAACCGGTTGAGATACTTTTACAGAAACACTGAAACCGGAAAAGCACAGACACGCGCGCCCTCGTTGCTCATCGCACCTCACCACCACCGGGAAATGCGCGCACAAACACACACAGACACACACACACACACACACAAATCAGTAACAACGCACCGGGAGTAACAACAACAGCAACAACAACAACAGTTCGATCCGCTCGTGCCTACTGCACGTCACCCCATGCTTTTCGATCCTTGCCGCCGCCGCTGGCCACTGCCGCGTGAGGGTGATGCTGCTGCTGTCCCGAAGCGTCCCCGTCGCCGGAACCGACGGCCTCATTATCGTCCTGCCGGCTACTTGGGGCACTTGGGCCACCTCACCACCGCTATACTACCTTCTGTCCGCTATTGTGATGGCGGCGGAAGCTGTTTCTTTCTTGGCACCATCAGGAGCGGACGGTGGAGGGGAAGCGGGGGTCAGATGTGCGGGGCCACCACCGAACACACACGCACGCACTCACTTGCTCGGGGGTCGAACACAACACTAACGTTCTGAGGGGCGTTACTTAGCGTTACTAGGCGTTACCAGGCGTTACGCTTCGATGCAATTGACCCTTTTCCCTGTAGCTGTTCGCTGAATCACTGCACTCCACTCCGGGGCGCACTGTCGGTCCCACCACACACACTGTCTAGCTGAAGAACTGGCAACACTGTTTGCTTCCGAACGTCGGATCGCTCACAACCGCACACGTGGCCCCTCGTTCGCACACGGCCGACGTCACCAGAACTGCCGTCGTCGTCGTCGTCGTCGTCGTTGTGTCCGGTAGCGCCGTTCGGGCACCTTGGTCGCTTGGTCCTCGCTGATCCTGCTGATGATGATGCTGCTGCTGTTGGCGCCCACTGGCGGGAGCCATTGTCCGCCGTTTTTCCACACACTCTCTCTCTCTCTCTTTCTCTGCCCAGGCACACGGACACACACGCTCACACGGCTGCTGCTCGGGTTGCTTTGTTACAGTGCATGGTGTGTACGTGTCACGCCGTCAATCTTCGCTTCGCCGACTTTTGCCGTTTCACTGTTACTGACACTCTGCTCTCCGTCGGAACACGCTTTGAACACAACTCTCTCTCTCGTTCTCACTCTCTCTATCGGTCGCTTGTTCTCTCGCTCTCTGTCTGCAACTACCGAAGTCCCGGACGTTCGATTGAGTGTAATTAATTGCAGAAATATGCAGTATTTCCGGGCAGAGCTGTTTCACCGTTCTTCTTGCGCTGTCGCCAACCTGCTAGCTTCTTCTTCTGCTGCTTCTATTACACTTCCTCTAGTGGCACTGCAACACAACACACACTCCGTACCGCGCTCCTGCAGATGGCCGTGGCCGCCCGTAAAACGAAGAACGAGAACGGAGAACATTTGAATAAATAACGAGCCGCGTCGCTAACTTACTTCGCGCGGCGGAAAGATGAAAACGACTGGCCGACGGCGAAGGCGACAAAAAAAACGGTCCACCAACATAACGAGGACGAGGCACACCTGCATGTAATCTAATTTTAAAGTTACAACATCCCGCAGCCGAAGCCGGAGACTTTTCGCCGGGACGTGTCCGGCTGCGTGCCTTGCGTGTGTGTGGTCTGACGAAAGGTTCCATAAAAGTGGGCACGCTACTTCGCTAGGCCCTCGGCTCCTCGGCGGTTCTGTGATGGGCGGACCGCCACCACCACCAGCAGTCACCGTCCCGGAAGTCGCCCGCTTCCGGCACTTCCGCGGCCTACTTTTCTCCGGACGATAAAACCCAGCGCGTCGCAGCGCGCGCGCTAGGCCCGCGACCCCAGCGGCCCAGCACGTCCCGCGCCTCATTCGGGATGTATATTTTATTGCCATTTATATAGATATATCGCGCGCGTCCTTGCCGTGCGTGCGCCCGACCGACCGTCGGCGCGCGGTGACATTTTTGCACATCCTTTTTTCGGAGCCATTCGCCCGCGCTCGCCATAATGCGGAGTATGGCGGAGCCGTGGGCCCGGAGTTTATTTCTCACTCAGCTCGGGCAACGGCAACGGGTGGAGGGCCGCGGAGTTACTGTTAATGTTAACAGTCGAACGTGACATTTACTTGTGACGATTATGAATGGAACGTGCGCATCATCATCAACGTCGAACGGGAAAGTTGGCGGAAGCCCCCACCGCCAAGACCGACTTGGGTCTGCAAATTAACCAGTTCCTGAGAAACGCGAGCTACCTTGAGGTGGTCGGGAGGCTCCCCGGCGTAGACCCAGCCATCAGTCAGATGCCCGTGCGGTGTGTGTAAATGATTGGTTTCTTTTATGCTCCTCGCTCGTCAGGGTTCCGGCCGCGTTGCGATAACAAACAGATACATCATACTGTGGTCTGCCCCGGGGAATGGCAGAGTTCCTGTGGGAAGTCGAACATCGGCCGGGCGTGGGATAGTTTGGCATCGGGCGCCTTACTTCTTGTGCCTAAACAAACTACAGAGGCGCTGCTGCATTTTGTGTGTGCTAAATATTAACATTTGCATGAGGATCGACAGAAAGAAAGGGATGAAGTTGCGGTTCTGAACAAGTACGAACGGGGCCGGCCTCCGGGAAATTGGGCCTCGAAATGAATATGCATTGACGGCCGAAAGATCGAAACATTGGCCCACCGAAAAGTTTGTTGGCCAAAAATGGCCGTTGAAATTATGAAGTCTTCGCAAAGCTGTGCCGCAGCTTGCTGGCTTGGCGCATCGTGAACGGTGACAAAGAACTTCCCCCAAGTGGCCCTTCCCCCAAACATGAATAATGAATTGCACTCGGAAAGGATTTGAAAAATCATTATTTCATATATTCCGGAACTCACACGATGCCTGAGGGAGAGCCGCAACAATGCCGGCTGTTTTAGAGCACCGAGAGCGAGGGGGACCGGTGCGCGGGACGGCCAGCATAATGGGCTGGCCAATTTTAATTGCAGATTCCAAAACCCAATCCTGGCTGCGGCAATCCGGGGCATAAGTCGTGCGGCTTTAAAACTCATCATACGGATCATCGTCGTCGCTTTCGGAAGGGGTTTTCTTGAGGACTCCCACAGCTCTCGGCTTCCCGTTTCTGGGAAGAAAGAAATCTTAACCGTCCAACCCTAATGGCCCCCAAACTCCTTCAAATCCTTCAAAAGTAGTCGTTGGCGTCGTTTTTTCTTCGGAACACCATTCTCGGGTGAGGCCAAGAGTCTTTGATTGGAAAGGCGAATAAGCATTTCGGGGAATCGCCACATTTCGGGCCAACGCAGCGGGGTTCTCTCTAATGCAGCAGCTCGGCCGGGGACACCCGGGTTTCTCAATTGATCGAACGCAGCATCACGAAGCGGGAGCAGTCCCGCAGCGAATTAGGCAGAGATTGCGGTCGACGACGGCCTAACCTACTTAAGTGCGAGGGTCCGAAAGGGGAGCTAATGCGATTGGGAGCCATCCTTTCCGAGGGCTCGATGGGAGACTCACCCCGCTCATCAGGCCGATCGGGATGAATGTTTCCGTCCACCGTCGGATCGGCATGTTTCGGACCGCGAACGCGTGAATGTGGGTTAACTTTACTAATGCGCTTCAATGAACGAAACGTTAATTTAATTATTTCCTCGAAAACTAATTTTACGCTAGTGTTTTTCTATGCTACCGGAATTCAGTGTTGAACGAGTCACTGACTGAGTTTTACGGGCAGCAAGTAGAGTTCAGTAAGACTCTCAAAACAAAACTTATCGCGCTGAATATTTAGATGGCTTTTAAAAATAAGTTTCGAAGCCACTGAATGTTAATTTATCACCAAGTGGCATGTCTAAGTTTTAATTATTTATGAGTTGGATGAAACGCATTTATAACGCGTTGATCAATTTAATGTGTTCTTTAGATTGTAAGATTGCAGAAATCTCAAAACGTTCGGCACTAATCCTCGATCCTTAAACAAACTTGTCATAAACATAATACAATAACAGATAATACAGGGTGTTCCATCACGGCCCATACTATTGAAATGTTAAATAACTCCGTTATTTGTCAGTCGATCAAATGACCGCCTCCATTAGACACACAAAATGCAGCCCTTAGACCAGCCAATAGATGTTAGGCTTCAATTCTTCAATGGTCTTCGGTTAGATGGCATGAATCTTACGTCTATCTTTAAATAGCCCCACAGAAAGAAGTCAGAATAAACTCGGCATTAATAAGCACGCACAGTTTTCACGGTTTTCACAGTTGAACGAATATTTTCAATGTAGAGCGCTACAATTTTAGCCCGCTGTTTTACCGCAAATTGATCCATGAATAAAACGATACAGATTAACGTTTCAGAATTGGACTGTTTTGTCAAAATCGACTGAAAAATGACGGAGTTATTTAACCATTGAAGGGTTGTGATGGAACATTCTGTAGATAAACATGTGATGAACATCTCAACAACAGATCTTAATCAACAGCAGAACTTAATAGTTGAATAAACTCAACTACAATCGAGAACATAATGCCGGCAAATCTGACTATGTTTTCAAACACCTTTCCTCACCTAAGTAAGGACCCATTGGCAAAACAGGAAAGGTTTTCATTCATCAGCATAGACGAGCACCTCCTTCACTCAAGGAACGCGTACTTCTGACGGATGAGCCGCTCGCAAGACTCCACTACAGTGATGAAGAGGTGAGTCTTGCTCGTATAGGCGTGAAAAGTCCACCTTAAGAAGCTATTGACAAAGGCACTATGGTCTGGGGATGCAACCTTCAGCCAACTTGGAACTGGCAAGCTGAGTGATCTTTGTGGCCTGTGTGGGTTCGCCCACCCCGTTTGATGGAAGAAGTAATCATGTCTGAAGGAAAAAAGTGTTCCATTGCACCAAGAGAACAATGCACCGATTCACCATGCAACCGAGGCATTGGTGATACTTTGAGTAACTGAGAAGGCACCGTGTAATTTAACAGAAGTAGCTAATGAAATGAAAATTACTAATAATGAATTGTGAATTATTAGGATTACTAAAACTGAGCCGAGCTATCTGACAAAGGAGAGGACTATTTATTACTTCATTTCTCTTCAAATACTTCATCACTCATAGAATTCCTTAAAAAGGTAAAATCTTCAATCTTTCGCCGGTTCCGTGAGTTTAGGCCATTAGCTCCGTTAGCCAATTAAGTGAACAGTGAATTTAGTTGTTATGTTGCTCATCGACATGAAATGTGACCAACCTACATTGGCCCCAAAAATTAGCATTCCCAGGGATCCAAGAGCAGCAGGGTTAACCGGGCCCGTTTTCGAGCACCATAATTTAAATGCAATATCTTGCTGCCGCTAATAACGCTGCCGAAAAAGATATCGAAAATAATGATGACACAAAGCCGCGCTCGCGATGTCTCCCTCGCTCCTTCTCTGTCTCTCTCTGCCCCTCGGTCGGCCACGGCCACCTTCGAGAGCTTCAACATAAACCAAACACCCGATACACCCGAGTGGCGGAGCCCGAGAATGTGCCCCTGACCTCAATCGTTGTAATCGATGTTTAACATTTGAGTGAAACACGGCCGACTGTAGCTGACTGGAACCGCGTCCGCGTGTTCGTCCGTTCTTTCCCGTTCCCGTTCGGTGCAGCGCGGTGGGTGGGTGCCTTAGCATAGGGCCAACCCGTGGGAGGTAAGCGGCACTCGTCGCCGTAGTGCCGCGAACGAAGGACTTCAGGCCGCAAGGATAAGCACAGGGCAGGGGCCCAGAACGCCACCTTCACCACCCGTCCGAGTGAACACCCCAACAATGGAAAGGACACGCGGCGGTGGCGGCAGTGGCGGCGGCGGAGGCGGTATGCACGAAAGCACAATTGGAGACGAATGTGTCGAAGATTCCACAATATTTTTTGTTGTCGCTCGCGCGCGTCCTTATGAATGCGCTATCACAGGGGAAAGAGAGAGAGAGAGAGAGAGAAAGGACGAGCGATTGGAGGAGTGCGAGGAAAAAAACAACATATTTATGTACACTGAATCGCATAAACATAAATCCACGGCTATGCGACGACACATGCGACACACATTTGAGTGGACTGGACACGACACGAAGTGTGTGTCCCCTCTCATGTTTCCCCCGGTTCCCCGCAACTCGCAATGTTGTTCTTTTTCCTTTATGTGTCTTCCCGCGGCACCAAACCACCCACGGGGAGATAGATTCGTTTTTCCGTGACCACCCCTCGGGCCGGGCCGGCTTCATCCTTCGCTTATGCCGCGGCCATCGAAGCGTGTGAAACGTGTCTCTTGCTGGCTGTGTGTGTGTGTGGGTGTGTGTGTGGAGTGGAGTGGAGCCGAAGTGGATAATTCAACCACCCAAGAGCCCTCTTAGCGCCCCTTCGAGTGACGACGGCGAACGAGACGGAAAGTCACTGAGCCGGAGAGAGAGAGAGCCGAGAGGCGAGAACGGCAAAGAACCTTCAGCGGGCGAAACCAAGAGAGTGCGAGTGAGAGAGAATGTGTGTGCGAAGAGCACAGAACAGAAGAACAAACAAAGCAGATGAGAGCAGAAGCGAAAGAAAACAATGGGGACCCACGGCAGGACCGCGGCTGGAGCGAGATTTTATTGAACGAATTTTAGCATACAAATCGGAAAATGTGGCCCAGCATTACGACCGACACACACACACACACACACACGGTCACCCGGGGCCCAGGGAATGGCCAAAGTTCTGGCCAAACGCGAAATGACGCGCACGAAAGTTGGCACCGCATCGAAAGTGGGGTTTTCGGGCAGCATAAGCATAAGCCGCGGCGGCGACGGCGGCGGTGGCCACCGATTACTCGCGTAACAATTGCCGCACAAAAGTTGCCAGACGGTTCGATGTGTGCGTTACGGGCCAGAATTTAATTCAATCAATACCTGGCAAATAGGCAAATTATGCTTTTGGCAACATTAAAGATGCTGCTTCGCATCTTGATGATGATGCGGCGCGCATATGATCCGGATGAACGCGCGAAAGTGAGCGACCGGGGCTTCGGAAGGGAAAAAGGATAATGCTTTTAAAGCGAACCGGGCGCGCGTTCATTACACCGAGCGCGTTGCACCATCGCAGGAGGCGTGGGGAAAGGGTGGCTCACACACATAGCAGGCGTGAGTGAGTGAGCTCCCCACTCACGGACACTCACGGGTGGCCCGAAGCAGCACGGGGAACATAACATCGCGAATCCTTCGTTCGCTTTCTGGCCGCTGGGCCCAGCGCCCCACCGGCGGACGGCGACCGGGGTTATGCTGCATGGGAAATCACACATACGGGCTCGGCCGCCCCACCACACCACCCCGTCACACACACACACGTGGACACGGAGACACACGGAGAGAAACGATTTCCAAAAAAGCGAGATGCAAGAATCGACCCAATTTCGGTTCCGAGTTCCGTGCCGTGACCCCCCCCTCGCTCCAAACGGGTGCCCCCGAATCACCAAATCGAATTTTCCAATTTTCCCACTGCATTATCAAGGGAGGAAAAAAACAGAGCGAGAGAGAGGGAAGGCGAGCGAGCGAGATAGATTAATTGAAGGTAGATAAAGGCGGCGAAGGAAAACCGATGATGGCCAACGACGGCCACACAACGACGGGTGCAACGTGGAGAGGTCAGCGTGCAGCAGCAGCAGCCGCAGCAGGACACGACCTTCCTGAGCTGTCAGGTTGATCCTCGCCACACACAGACACACACAGACAGACAGGGCACACAGGGTCTTCTTGGCGGGCGAGTCGTCCTCGCTTCGCTCCGTGTCCGTAGATTATTTTAGCTGCATTTTGCATATCGAATGCATGCCTTCGCCCCGGCCCGTACCACCCCCACCGGGCGGCAGAAAAGCGTGATGGAAAATCGAACAAGACTGCCGCTGCTGGTGCTGCTGCTGCTAATAATTCAACGATATGGCCCACTCGGGCCTCCGGGTGTCGTGGTGTTTATTTTTGTAACTCCGGACCCGGACGACCGTGGGCCGTCCACCACCGCCTGGGGCTGGGGCCGTGGAGGGGGGCCTATCGAAGTTTCGATTTATCACTCAGCCAGCCACCGCCACCGGCACCACCGCCCTGGGCGGCGTACCCCGTGAAGGTTAATCGTAGCGAATCGCCCAGGGGAAGTCGAGTGCAAGAGATAAGAAGATTCGCGGCCCGCGAAAAAATCGATCCCCGCGCGGGCCCGTGGTGGAAATTGGCACGATTTTACACCGACCGCCCACCGACCCCCACCGACCCGCGCCGTGGCACGGTGCATTCCGTTCGGTTCGGGGCCCGTCTTAAACATCAATCAAAAGGCGATTGCGGCCCGGCGCTTGATTGTGAACCAAAACAAAGGAGCAGGAGGAAGTAGAAGAAAATGGTAGCTTCTTCACCCTCCGAGCCCCCTCACTCCTCCTTGTTGTTTCTGCCCTTTTTTTTAGTTGGTTTCCGAACAAAGTGCCCAAAGGCTCAGTGCGGAAGGAACCCGAAGGGGTGATGTTGATGAAACGAATCAATCAGCGCCCTCAGCTCCGGCGATGGTGCTGGTTCGGCTGTTGTTCCACGTTTCCCCCACGGGGCCTCCTCCCGCACGCCCTCCGTTTGTGGGAACCCAAAGAGTTGTGCGAGGGTCTATACGGGTCAATAGGATACGGTTCCGACCGACCGGCAGCCTCAAATTAGCCATCCTCCCTGGACCGGGACCGCATAATGGCTCTGGCTCTCGGATGAGGGCGTGATTTGATTTGGATTTTGGGCCACACCGAGTTTTGGGGGCAGACGGAGGACACACAGACACACACACAGAGAAGATGTCATGGATCGCCCGCAGCCGGAGCCCGGATTTGAAAATAATTCGAGCAAAGAAAAGGACGGTTTTCCGGGCGTTTCGAGAGAACTTTCGTCGGGATATTCGTCGGGGTTGGATTGGGAAATTACCATAAAAGGACACTAGTTCACTAATTAGTCAATCGAGTTCTTCCGATGGGGCCTCCATCTGAAGGACTACAAGAGCATAAAACTATCGAACAAACGGACAATCGATGGCCCCTTTGGTCCGCACACAAAAATTATCAATGAACAGCTTGACCGCGAGGGGAGAGCGAGTCCCGAGCAGCTGACTACGGAACCGCACGGAGAGACACACACACACGCACGCACACACGTGGTAAGATTGCAGCAGAGGCGCTCTCGGGCTCGGGCTTTGTCAGGCTCTGGCTCCGTTTTTGACATTCCGAGCAGCCGATCCGATCCGAGCGGCGAGGGTCCTGTGCCACCGTTACTTAACCACACACACACACACACTTGGCACACAGTCGGCCCACACTCTGCTGACCTGCCGCCGTCGCGTTATCCTTGGCGTAGGCGCACCACACCACAGGGTGACCCGTCACACCGGGTCTGCTGAGTCTCTACCGTCGAGCGCTCTCGACGCACCACCCTGTGGGCTCTCTCTCGCTGTCTCTCTCTACCGTTCACCGTGCTCTCACTCTAAACACTCGCACTCAGTCCCACTCATGGTTCATCTCACGCGACACTGGCACTCACTCAACTGCAGCCGCTGGAAGTCCTTTTCTCCGTGTGTGCTTCTGTCTGTGTGGATGGAAGGATGCGCAATAGAAGTGGGGCCTCCTCTGGGTGTGTGTGTGTGCTGGAGTGCAATTCTCGCTCTCACTCACGTCCCATCTCTTTCGGGTATCCTTGCTCGCCCCAAGGGCCTACTCTGTCGCTCGTTCGCTCGGTCGTCCTTTTTCGCGCGTTGACGCGTGCGGCGCGCTTCCCTCGATCTCTGACTTCCGATAGTTCGCTTCCGCCGCGGGATTCCCCTCAACACCCCCTTGTGCCGCTGGAAAGGAGTCGCTCACTGGTTTCACTCTGGCCTCGTTTGAACGCAGCCGCACACGGTGCGGGGCCATCGGTCGGTCGGTCGGTCGGTCGGTGGCGATATCTCCGAGAGTCGGGTCCTCCCGGTAGTCTTGTGGCCTATTATATAATCGCCATGTTTCGCCGTCGCCGTCGTCGTCGTCGCTGGCCCAATGCGGTTTCGATGGGCCAGCCACCGGACGACGGCGACCTCGTCCGTCGGTCCATCGGACACTGACGTCCGTCCAACAAAATCGGTCAAAAACGACCCCCCCCAGTAACCCGGGGGCCAGATTGATTTGGGACACCCGCACCTCCGGACCCTTTTCCTCAGAAACCGGTCGAAGGAAAAAAAGGGAGCACGGTGACAGCGGGCGACAGGCACCGCTGTCAGGGGCGCGCTGTGTCACGGTGTCATCCCTGCCGACTCCGTTTGGCGCGTGGCGTGAAAAGTGATTAAAATATCGTCCCCAGGAACTGGAGCACCCCCCATCTGGAGGTCCTGGCAGAGTCCCGTCCCCTTGATTTTTGGAGGCCCGCCACCGTTAGTTTTCCGAACCTCACTCCGAAAAATTCGACGGCGCCACCGGAAGCCAAGTAATCGCACGCCTGGGTGTCCTCCCGAGGGGTCGAGGGAACCGATAGAGCCGATAATAACGACCCGACTTGGGCCGGCACTTTCGGCAATTCCAGCTTGGAGCTCGGTAGGCCATCGATTGGGTCACCCTTCACCGGATCACGCCACACTCCCCGGCGTAGAAAATTGCAAACATCCGGATTATACGGGGTGGCACTTCGCGCATTTCGCCATTCCGCAAATTGCTCGCTTCCGCACCGACGACAGTCCGACGACAGTTCCGCACCGGAAAAGACGCGCACGAGGGACGAAAAATCGCATCCCATTCGCATGACCGCCGTTCGCCTTGGCAGCGAAGGAACCACCAACCGTCGCGGTCGCCACCGTTTGCCAGCAGCATATTATAGCGTAATGTTATTTCCTCTCTCGCAGCTCGCATCTCGCATCGGAATCCTGTCTCCTCGGAGTGTCCTTAGAGGTGGGGGGGTTCTTTCCGGTTCCGGGTGCGATACTAGTGCGATACTCCGGGCACCGGGAATCGCATTGCACGACGACGATGATGATGAGCCGCTCGAGGGCCACAAAAAAAAAACCAGTGTGTGTTATCCTTTCGATAGGGACCCCGCGGAACCCGCGAGAGGGGCCCCCCTTAGTCGGCCATCGATTGCTGCGGCCACTTGCGCGGTCTTGGTTTTTTTGTGTGTGTCCGTGTCCGTGGCGATGATTATGCCCTCGCGCGCGCCGTGTTGCTGCCCTCGCTACCACCCACCCCGGGCCGGGGGTTGGGTGGCCAAAGTCCGGTGGACTAACTACACACACTGCGCGGAGCGGTGTGGTCCGGCAGCACCTCCGACAACACGGAACCTCCGATTTCACGGCTTCGCGGCCTTCGGCGGTTGCCGCTGCTGCTACCGCTGCTGCGGTATGCCGTGCGCTTCCGTTTGACTTTGACCGCACTTTGGACAGCTCTCTCTAGCGCCGCCCCTCCTCGCCCGCACACGTCACGTCACGTTCTCGAAGGGGCAAGCAAAAGCGGGACAGGGAAAAGTTGAAAAATTTCACAATCTCACTCGCACTCGCACTCGACGCGGCCAGGGCCAGTGTGTGTGTGTGTGTGGTGTGGGGGGTGTGTGTATGTCCGTGTGTGGTGCGCGTTTTTTTCCTAATGCCACTTTCACACACAGAGACACATAGACCCGCGGGGAGGGGAAGGGTGCAGAACAAACGGCGTGTTCTGTCGTTCGTTCGGAGAGCGGGGATTTTTCTTCCCACGCGTCCCTACGCGCCCCCACGAGCCGCGTTTTCACTTTTCGCTGCGGACACGGACCCGTAAAAACGTTGGTTTTGCTTCCGTCGCTCCTCGGTGTCACAGTCTCCCCTTGGATTTCGGCACCAGCACCACGCGGATCTTGCGGTGAAGGTTGCTGCGATCCGCACAGCAAATGCACGATCAGCACACACACACTCGCGGAGGATGCTGAGGGGTCCCCGGAGGAGTCCCGCACCGCAACCGGAAGCCGGAGCGGAAGCGGAAAAAGGAGACGCGCACACCACTGGCACGGCCACTGGCAGCGGCCGGAACAGACACGGAAAAAAAAGAACACACAACAACGGCAGGCAGGCAGGATGATGATGGTGATGGAGAATATCCTCTAGAGCAAAAGTGTGTACCGCATCTCACAGCAAATCGCGCGGCCGCTCGCCGTAACACTGCTCGCCACACTAACTTCTTCGGACGCTTCGGGCGGACGGCGAACGGGCACGAACCTGACCTGAGAGCCACCGCGCACTCACACTCACACACAGACACACTCACTGGCCGACCGACCGACCGACCGATGACTGGGGCGCGACGGAAAAGGACGGCAGATCGGCGACGACGACGACGACGTTCTTCCACCGCTCAGCAGCAGCAACGCGCTGCAGCAAAGCGCCCGTCTGCGTGTGTGTGTGCAGGAAGAGCGGGATGGGGATGTCACACTGGTACCACACTGACCCCCTTTCACGCTGGAACAACCCTGTGCACGGAGTGTGCGCGAGAGCGAGACCAGGCGCCTCCATCCGGCTACAAAGGACCGGGCGTCTCCATCGCTCGACCGCAGTGCACCCGTCTCGCTCACTCAGTCACGCACTCACTCGCACTCACTTGCGCTCAGCTGGCGATGGAAATTCCATCACTCTTAGTAGCCGCACGATCCACTGTCTCCCTCTTTAGCCTCTCTCTTTCACTCCATGGTTGGCGACCGAACAGAAATCTGCTCAATCTGTGCATCCTGGCGGGGGGGGGGCCTGAGGGTGGCGTTATCGAAACGTACGTTCGTCCGTCCGTCCGACACAACAAATGGTCCTTCGGTCGGTCAAAATATTCATGACACTCGGCGGAGGATTCGATAACACACACGCCGCGGCGCGTTTGGAGTTTGGAGTTGTGTTTTCGGCGGCACACGCGTCCATTGGAAAACTGGCACCCGCCGGGCCACCCACCCGAGGAGGAGATCACCCACGTCACCTGGTTCCTGGTGGCAGAAACCGGGAAGGGTGCGGGACCCATTCATAACGCACAGCCAGGAACAGCGGCAGGTTCAACGTGCTGAAGCTTGTGCTGGTTCCTGCAGGCGCTCGCGTCCTCGTGTGTGTGTGTGTGTGTGCGGGGGGTGGTGTGAAGATAATTAAAAGCACGACCAACGGAGGGATGGATCCATGAGGCTCCCTCCGCGCGTCATCCTGTCCCCCCGCGGGCGAAGGAAAGGCACCGGAGAGGCAAGAATAATGAAGAAGCGAGCACGCGCGACACAATTGATCGTAGTAGGCTATAGCACCGCCACTCACCGCCTCGCTCACTCCGTTCACTATCTCGCTCCGGGGGCCGCGTGTTGTCGCCACACCACACCATTACACCAGGACGATGCGCCACTACGCGCCGTTCGCACACACAGTCGTGGCGGTGTGTAAACAGCACGGACCGACAGAGAGAGAG
>NC_069145.1:14295747-14301665 GCF_943734635.1 Anopheles cruzii
ATGGGAAATTATAAAAGTCCTGGAATTTTTGAATTGCACCTTGTATAACATTAACATTTTGTTTTAAACTTGTTTATTTTCCTTCAACCAACGTCGGTTTTATTGTGGAAAATGTAACTTCTTTTTAGGATATAACTTTTGTGGGATAAAGCTTGATAAGTCAATAACTTTGCTAATTTTATTATTAGCAAAGTTATTGACTTTCGTAAAAGAAACTATGGGAACCGTATTTTATTTCGTAAAACTATTAAAAATCATAAATTAAAGATTCAACTACACCTTTGTGAAATTTATGCTGCTTCATTTATGGTATGCTTCAATGCTTTAGGTCTGGTCTTGTTCAGTAATCTTTTTTTATCTCTAAAAATCACAAAGGTATCCATCAAATTGGTCATAAAATGACTTTAACTTATGCCAAAAATGATAAAAAGTACTATTGTGTCCAAAAAATATCAGGAATTCGCTTATAACTCAAAAATTCTTTGTTTACACTTCTAAATCTATGTCATTACTCTCAAAGCTATCCCTACTCTATGCAATACATCTACATCTGCCTACATTTATACCAATTTTCGAAACGTTCTGAATAGTTCTTTTTGAGATAAACCTTCAACACATTCTCCTTTTCGAAATTCTATCTCAACTATTGACTGTAAAAGAAGTCCTCGGATCGGCCTCTTGAGTGTAAGGAACAGTCAAAAGTCACATAGTGTCAAATCTGATGGTTGGCGAAACGATTTGGGTCGAGTTTGTGAAGAAATGATCACCAAAATGTGATTGAAGAACATCAAGAGAACGTTGAACCAAGAACTGCCTCTCCACAAACCCGGTCTTTTTCAGCACCATTATGCAAACGTCGCATAACACCCAAATAGCATTCCTCGTCTACAGTTGACAGGTTACGATAATCTATGAAAACTGTTTCCCTTTATTTTTTGGCCACAGTAGTGTAAGCATTGTTTAATTTCTTCTGTCATGCATTACAGCGGCAGTTTCTTATTGTTTTCAAAACCCACCGCTTCAAAACACGACCAAAACCCAGCAAAGACTTTTTGCACCGCCTACCGAGTCTGAATGAATCCCGTAAGCAACCGTATCGCATCCCATTCGGACGATTACCTACAAACACGTGCTGCAAAGCTTCCAACTTCAACTCCATCAACTGCAAATCCTCTGCGTTCAGCCCCCCGGCACCGCAACGAATGGAGTTCGCCGAGAATACCAGGGTTTGTGCGGGAAAAACTAACAATTTAGACGCATTTTCCGGCACTGGAAAGTGCAACCAACGCCAAGAGAAATTATCTCCACACGCTCCTTACACTAAATTATGCTCAAACTTTGCTTGGCTTTGCCCCGTTCTTTGTTTGTCCTTCTGCGCTTCGCTTCGGGCCAACAAAAGGAGGCCAACGACCAATTGACAAACGGCAGTTGGGGTTTGTAAACGCACGCCCGCCACGCCAAGTGCGGCTCGCTTTCCGTCAATTGTCTGGCGTATGACTTACTTTAAACTTATGACGGACTGGACGGGCTGGATGGCTTGCTGAGACGAAAGAAGGGGGGAGATAAAATGCAAAAGAGATTGCCTGAATCAGAAAGATTATGAAAATTTCGAGTGTGATAAACACGCGGGCGGGCGAGAAAACAAATGGTCCGAAAGAGAAACATGATGGAAGCGCTCCGCTCCGAGCGGACGTACTCCGAGTCGCCGTCCCTCCGCCCCGTACACCATACTCGCGCCGCGGTATGTGGAGCATAAAACTATTTTCTGCAACCATCAGCAGCATGTTCCAGCGGGCCAGCCAGCAGTGGCAAATATTTGATCGCCCGACTCTTTGTAACGTTTTACTCCCTGGCCCTCCACCCGGAAGGCCCCTTCCGTTTCGGTGGGCCCGAGCCCCGGTAATGGACGTGGCGGTGGTGCTGGTGGACGGGGTAATGTTGTTCGGGTGCTCCGGCCGCTCGAGGGATGACGCTGCATCCTTTAAGTGAAAATCCGAAAAATCCTGGGCCTTCCCCAGTACGGACGGGGCCCGAAAAAAAGGAAAAAAAAAATACCGTCATGACCATTGCCGAGCTGCTGGGCTGCTGCATCCGAGCACCCAGCGACGGCGAAGGTGGAAAAACGTGATGCAGATCACGGTCCTGCTGCGGAAGCCCGCACGTCCCGTACGTGTGCGGTCCGAGAGGACTCTCCGGGCACTCCGGTTCGCAGGGGTTTTTACTTTATCCTCTTCATTCTCCCCGTGTTGCACCACCGTGCACCGGAAAGGGATGGCCTGTTTGACGGGGAGGAGAGGGGCCGCAGATGCTGCTGCTGTGCGGCGGGCGAGGTAAAGGGAAAAACGTGACATAGGCTGCCAATTTTCCAGCCTGAGTCCCCAGCATCGTAGCAAGCGGAGAGCGAGCGAGTGAGAGAGCGAGCGAGAGAAGAGAAGGAAAATGCTCGTCTGCATGGAACCACACACACACACGCTGTTCGGTTTTATCGTTTTTGGGATGGGAACAAACGGCGTGGTGGGACCGAAGGAAAGTGGCCTCAAGAATCGCCGGAAGACAGAAGAGGATGGCCTAGTCCGCGGATGACGTGGCAGCTGAGAGCTGAGTGAGAAGAGCGCGCACTCTATCTCTCGCTCTCTTCCCGCAGCATACGATTGTAGCCTGAAATCGATACGATGTCAGGTTACTGGAGATGCATGCTTGGAGGGCGCGCGCGCGCGGCACCCACAGAACGCTGATGGGGGCCGCTGATGGGGCCCATCAAAACTCGAGCCACCTGAGCCACCTTCCTTCATCACGACGACGACGGCGGCGCGGGGGACGATTCATTCGATCCGCTCCGATCTTTATTATGTTTCGCGTTGAGGGTCCTTTGCATTCTGGCGGCACGTCGCGCGCCGGTACTCAATAAAATCATGGCGCGAGCGCGACTTTCAGTAGATTATTCGAGAATAAAAATAATCCCACTGTGTGGCCGCCAGTCGGTTCCGCTCTGGGCCCTTCGGCCCCCTCCCCACCGGTGTGTTTGGATAAATTTGGATGCGAGACGCGCGCCGCGCCACTCGATTTATGTGTGTGCGCGCGCGCCTCCGTGTGCGTTCGGACACGTCCGAGCGAGACAGACTCCGGAGAAGACTCGGGGGGCGACGGCGAGGAAGGAGTCGACGGGGGGAAAGAAAGCCAGCGGACAGCAAACCGTTTAATTCCATTCTCGCGAGGTCGGCGAGCCGCATGCCACAGAGTGTCGGTGCCGCAGACGTTTCTTCTTCGACGACGGACATCGAGGGTCACCGTGCGTGTGTGCGTGTGTGTGTGATTATAGTTTCCGGCTCCGCTTTTTACGGACCCTACGGCCTCCTTCGTCCTCTTGCCTTTTTCCGTCGACAAAATCACAGGTTACCATACGGAGCTGCATATGCGGTGGTAAAGGGTGGGTCTGTCAAGAATTGGTCAGACAACAAAATTTGTAAATCAGTCAAACATTTTATTAAAAAGTCAAGCAGTGTTTCTTTTGAAAGCTTATTTTATACAGAATATGTAAAAAAATATCATTTAACCCTTTGTCTTAAGGAATGCGAATTGCAGGACTTTTCGTTTTACTCCTTTCATCAACTCTCGCACCGGTCCTTTGAGCGCTTTCTTCCATCTCACTGACAACTCTTTTACGAGTCTACTTGAGGTTCCGGTTGATGATGGCCTAATATTTTTCGATTGGGTGGAGCTCTGGCGTGTTTGGGGGTTCATGTCTTTGGGCACCACCTGGACGTTGTTTTCGGCATACCAGTCCATGGCCTTTTTCCCATAATTACAAGCTGCTAAATACAGACAAAACAGAAAAGAATCTTTGTCCCTTTTTTAGGAAAGACAGAAGACGTCGATTTAGGCACTCTCGGACATACATTTCCTGGTTGATAATTCCGATCGCAATGTAAATGCCACTTTTTAAACAACACGAATAGATAGTATGCCATACGAAATATTTCTTGGCGAATTTCAACAGCTTTATGTTTTTGCAAATCTCTCCTACCTTTTCTCTTTCAGTTGCACTATAGTACTCCTGTCCAGGAAGCTGTTTAAAGTTTGCCTTGACGTAGGACGGAGAGGTTAGGGTTCCGGTTGAAACAAGCGATCACTCTTTTCGCCGTTTTTGCGGTCTCCTAGTTCCGACATCCACCTGATCCAGTCTTTCTGACTGTCGTCAAACGTTCTCCGAATTTTCCGGCTGACGATGCAATGCTTTGAGACGATGCACCTCTTGTTTCGACGTCATTTCCACAAATGTAGGGCAAATGTCCAAATCGAATAATATGTATGATATTACACAAAAACATCCTTTAAATGAAAGCTGTACATGATTTTTTGATGCACTGTGAAAAATAATGCGTCATCTTGAAGTTGACCAATTTTTGACAGGCTCACCCTTTAATGATCGTGCGGCGCACCACTGTCAGCCACAGTCCACTTAACGGGTCTCGCTCTCACTCTCTCACTCTCTCTCTCTTTCTCTCTCGCTCACGGCCGGTTTGGGAAATGGAGCTGCTGGTTCCGCTCACTTAGCACCTGGCGCACCCGGCACGGTGTTTCGGATCGGTGTCAGCGAACCCTCTGCTGCTTCCTGTCCGCCCTCGCTCTCTGTGGTTTATCTGTCTAGAAGTGGCCGCCAGCGCTTGTGTGTGTGTGTGTGAGGGACCGATGCAGACGTCCGACGAATGTGGGAGCCATTTTCCCAACCCCCCTCCCGCGGACTCCTAACGATCGTTTGTTGGCTCTAGTAGTCCGGCCTTCTCTCTCTTCGGCTCGCTCTCTCCTTGCCTAGGTGGCCACCGTCTCAGAGTTGGCTTGTGGCCTGCGTGTGGGTGTGTGTGTGAATGTAAACATCTCAAAACACGCTTATGATTTTATTAGCCAACGGTCGAGCGGCCCACGCCACGTCGGCGGCGGCGGCTCTCAATAGCGCGCGCTCTGGACCGCGCCGTTCCTTCGAGGACGGTCCGAGGTGAAGATGTTATTCTTGCCTCCTTGCCCCAACCACACCACGCTCCATGTGTGTTCCATTCCGGGACCGACGTTGCTTCACTTCGAAGTTGTTGGTGGTGGAAATGTTTTCGTGGCGGCGGCGGTGGCCTTCCGAGAATTGTACATCGGGACCGAGAGTTGAAAGGGCGCAGCGCGGTCTGTGGCGTATACAACACGCAACATATTTTACGCGCGCAAACAAGACGTACGAGAGCGCGTGGCCGCGTGGAGCAAATCCCGGATCGGATTGAGTGGCCTCAGCTCTGTGGGCAGCGACGTAAATCCTCTTCGTCAGCTAACCGGGCTAAGGGTCGGAAAGAAAACACACTCCGGCGGACGGCGGTACGGACGAGGGTAATTAAATCTAGCACCCGCGCACCCAGAGGCCCACCGGATGACCTACAACGGCGGGCAACAAATAGCAAGTGCCGGAAGGACTGCTGCCGAAGTTGAATGACCGGAGCAGCAAACCCACAAGCGGACCAGAATTTGCAATCAATCGATTGAGCAAATCGAACCACGGCATCCCGCATCCGAGCACTCTCTGTCTCTCGAAGGCACGAAGAATAATTGCTCCGGCAGTTGGCCGGGCCGGGCCCACTGTCGTCGGCCAATCAATGCGACACCACCGACACCGTCCACCGAGAAGGATGTCGCAGGCCCCCGCGACCGACGTGATCACCCCCGGGGAACTCTCTCTCTCTCTGGAGTTCCGTCCAACGTGACGTTCCGTCTTTTCCCATTGTTGAGCCCTCCGCATGCTCCGATGCTGCTCGGGTTTCGTGGATTATGAACCACACCTTGCCACACAGATGGCAAGCCTTTCCGGGATGCCTCCCGGGGATGCCTTCCGGTGTCTTTTTGCTGCAATGGCATTACCGTGCATTAATCCCCCCCCAGGTTGT